>NW_019212968.1:152315-398656 GCF_002532875.2 Varroa jacobsoni | reverse complement strand
AAAAATAAGTTTTTTTTTTTTTTTTTATCTATTTAACTCTCTTTTTCTTCTTTTTGTTTTTCTATCAGTGGGTATAATACTTTGCCGAATTTCGTCTTTCTAATATCTCTAAAGCTATTGCAATTTTATACAGGTTTCTGAGTGGGTTATATATCATACTGGCACGGAATAAAATTTCCATAGTTCAACTGCTTGTATTAATTTGATGGTACACTTGTATTCTGATACACCAATCACAATAAAAGTAGTTGCTATCATTATTGAATTGATACGTCTGAATCAAATACCGTTAACAGGTATGAAAATATTTGCGCAGCATGATAAAGAAACCAATGTGACTAAACTGTTGTTTTAAGTATAGCGGCAGTGACAGGTTAATTGTTGTATTCCTTTGTCTTATTTTCCGCAGAAGGAGATATTCCACAAATTTTTCAGTAAGTTAAACCAGAGTGCCGACGAATTTATGTCTCCGTCGTCAGAACGCAATGACGTATTCGATCCCCAGAAGCATTTCCTCGTATCGTATCAATCACATGTTGAAAATGCCTTCCACAAAGCTGACAAGATGACACAGGTATGTCGAAAGCAGCACTAAAAGTACGGAATGCTAAATTATTGATTTAATCCTACGATTTGGAAATACGGATATAAATTAATCTAATACATGAGGCAGTCAATAATTGTGGATGTTCGTGATGCGCTTAACCCCAAGTGCATGTCAGTCCTTTGTGACAGAAGTAACTATAAAAGCGTTCGTGTTCATCTGGCGGCGAAAACCCTGGGTTGTTAGTAATAGTAGTACCTGTTTTCTTATTATAATGAATACTCATTCACAGTATTAATATATCTGTTTAGTAAATAGTGCGTTAACTTAAGCTAATCTGCTTGCAGGCACATAAACGTTTAGCAGACAATTATATCCGTATATCTACGCACTTCCTCGAGCTTTCAAAAATGGAAGCTCCGTTACGCAAATTCGTTCCTCGTTTTGCTGATGGATTGGAGCGGGCACGCCGCTGCGAAGGACGAGCCTGTTCCGATATCGACCTAAAGCTTACGGATATCCTAAAGTATTATTTTAATGAAACGCGAGCTGCGAGAGACCTTATGCAGCGTCGTGTCCGATGCCTTGCTGACTATGAGACTGCTAATAAAATGGTCGAAAAGGTAAACTTTACCAAATAACATGGCAGTGAAAATAATAATATATTTTTGCTTAGGCGAATAAGAATTAATAACTGAGCTATGCCCATATTATGGCAAGTCCTATTACTGCCTCAAATTTAACTAGTGGCTTGAAATATTACGTACCATAGCTTAACGTCACTTGACTCGCTCGTGTTTTTCAGATACATCAATGTTTGCGTCACTGCCATGAAAAGCACAAGTCATCCTTATTTTATTAAAAGAGATACAATTATTGCACATCAATATTCAGTTTCACCTTTTTAGTGAATATAAGGGCACAAGATACAATAATAAACACATGTATATGAATTGTATTGAGCAGAATTTTGAAATTGTAGAGAACCGTTTTGTTGGGTTACCGTACACGAATTGAAGAAATCAACAAATGCAGTCTCAATAGTTCATCATCACGTTACGAAAAGGAAGTTGCTTAACAGTGATGGCTTTGCGATATATTCTATGAAATTGTAGGCGCGTTTCAGGGATCGCGAGGTCCGTGCTGCTGAAGAGGCACAACGTGAGGCTTGCACGCGATATAAGGATATTTCTGGTACCATGGAGCGAGAACTTGCAGATTTCCGCATACGCCGTATTGCCAATTTCCGCAAAAGCCTTATTGAGTTAGCGGAACTACAGCTGAAACACAACAAGGTTTGTTAATAATGTTAGTCCTGTACGCATGTACAGAAGGGCAGTTGGACCTACTGTTGAGAAAGACGTATGTATGTCGGAAAAAAGGCTTTTAATTAGTAAAAGTAATTTTGATCTAACTGTAAAGCTATGATTGAATCGTAGGCTTACCTTCCCCCTCCTTGTGGCTATCCGTGCATTGCATGTATTTAGGTGTTTCAAATATTTTGCAAGGGCGACCAAAAATTATGCAGAGCATAACATCTATTTATAAACAAAAAAAAATTTGCGTAATATTTGTATGCAGTACTGCTTTTTAATTTACTTCTCTTTGCTCTTTCTAATAATTACAGAGTGCTGCTCAGGTATTACGCAACTGTTTATTAGCCCTCAAATCGGAAATGATTCAAGAAGAGCTCTGATTTGTAACAGAAGCCATCAACAAATCGATCCATCCGTTCGTGGTCCACGCACTATGGATATGTTTTGACATTGACATTGCCATATTCGAAGGCATCCCTGCTGTTTCCTGCCTGCGAAGAACGCAAAGACTTCGATGTAATCGATTTCATCTTTTTGTGTCTTCGCTCATATTGCTATAATGAATACAGAGTTCACTCAATGGGTTCAGGTCATGATGAAGCCAAGCTTGGTTGCGTGGGTGCTAGCCATCTCTTCTCTGATCCCAATTCCTTTTCAGCGAACACACGAAGGCCAGGAATGCCTCTGATTGCTTGCTAGGCATTTCATGAAGCAAGTAAAGCTGTACAGTAATCAGACGTGAAGAGGAAACTTAGAACTTGACTACAAAAAACAAATACGAGTCTAATACACCTCGTATATGCACCTTGATATGTACTGTAGTTAGAATTTTCAACGAGGATTTGTTGTCTTTCGATGCAAAAAGTAGCGGCTGGAATTTGCTTTACAAATATTTTCTCAGTGATCATCTTTGTATAACAAAACAAGGCAGGCAAGAAACAAATCAACATTAACAGTTATCAATAATTTCTGATATTATTACTATTGAACTATCATAAAGCTTTATGTTTATTTCTCAAGAGAAATGAATAACATCACTATTAAGCCTTGTATTATTTTAGAATCATAGCTATTGAATGATTAAATCGTATCAACTTTACGTGAACTTGGCATGCATGCCGCTATAGTCGAATGATAAAAGATCACCACTGCTGGATACCAGAGGCTGCCGCCATGATCCTATATTCCCTTTAATTAGTCGTATCTCTAGGAGCCATTTTAGCACCAATCTAAATTTACTCTTCTTGGTATTTCTGCTCATGCTTGCTAAATGAGTTAATCTTTTTTTTATTCAGATACAAGTCAGTTGTTGTCGTAAATATTCTCAAACACATTACAGAAGCTTATATTTTCAGACATCTCATCGGCAGCGTTATTAAGATATATTACTTCAAGGGTTGCATATCAAAAGTGAGCTTGCTGAGGCATCCAAGTAGCAACGTATAAATCACTTGAACTATTAGTACGATTTTTCTACTTTGCAGACATAAGGATAACTCAGTTGGAGAGATTGCTTCCTTTTATATGCATACACATTTATATCCTCAGAGAGAGACTGTCTGGAAGTTGAGTGTGATTCACAAAGATGATTACATTGTATAGAAGCAAGTTATATTTCCTCCTTGTCAAGCTCTCGAATGGATTAGTGAAAAGCGTGATAATTAAGGAATATATGCAGACCCTAATCTCACCCGTGGACCGATCTAAACCTGAAGACAGTGGCTTTCTTACAAGCTTAAACAAATATTTCGTCCTACTTTTTTTTTTTTTTTTTTTTAGTAATTCGTTATCTTCCAAGAACCGAGAACCTATAGTGTAAGTTTTTGTCGCAAACCCTCAAAACCTTGCGATATATTTTGTAAATATATTGTTCGATACCACGTGTCCTACTGCTGTCCATATTTAGTCTTGTGCATTCAGCAAAACTGAGCCTAACACTAATGCAAAGTGGTCAAGTAGCAGGCTAATAAATTCGAATTCCGTTTCAACTTTATTCAAGCTACAGAAGCTCTATTCGCTGAGTCGACGATTTTGAATACTTGACGGGAAAACGAGTGTTCTAGACAAATGTGTATCTGTTGCTTGGCGAAGAGCTAACGAAGTACGCATTAATAATACCTGCACCTAATTGCAAACCTCAACGAAGATGAAACGATAACGACGAATACTACAGGAATATTTACGGCTTGACCGATATATTTATACAATACGGCTAGACTAACTACCTTGTAGATAAGTTACTTCCAACTTATCTACAAGGTAGTTACGCCTTCATAATATTATGACTATTATAAATTCAGTAAAAGTGACAAGCTAAGAGAAACAAAATTTTAAATGATAAAAGCCTCATATATATATATATATATATATATATATATATATATATGGTTCAATATTACGTAATGACAATATGCGTGTTATAAGAATAAAGTATATTTCATGATATAATTATTGTATATTCTTATATGTGGTGTAATAGCATTATCATGATAGTAGAGACAATACGATGCTCCACTGTATTAATTATGCAATAATAATACTAGCCCTTTCCGTTTGCCTACCAAATATTTAGTTAATGTTCGACGCGAAATTATGTATCTAAATGATGAACGCATTTATTTACTTTATCGTACCATTGCTGTTAATATTACTCATTTATTACAGTATTCTGGTTTAATAATACATAGTACAGTTTTTCGTTTTCCAATCAATACAGAAAACTTACATTATATATATATATATATATATATATATATATATATATATATATGTTAGCAGGAGCTATAAGCGTCCCTAACCCTAACACATTCTGTCGTTTTTTTTTTGTCTTTCCGGCGGAAGTATGCTATCAGCCATTGGTAATTGCTCAACCGGTCCTTATCTCCATTAGATCGTTTAGCGTTTTTTAGTTTACGTTACTAATACGATCTCTTTATACGTTCTCGCTGTTCGATTCATTCCCAACTAATTTCTATAATAACAATGAAGCGTCTACGTTTGAGTCTCGCAGTGCTCGGCCTCTAACATTCAATTGGTTGTCCACGTGTGCTCAAATCTCAAGCTGTATGAATGATGTAGTTTACACTTGCTATGATTGTAGTGGTGATAATAATAATGGTTAGGTTTTCTGTTGTTCGCTGTTGCCAGTAAAATACACGTCCCGATCTTTCACCTCAAAACGAGTGCAAAAAACATAATATTGAATGAATATTTAATTGTGGAATTCCCAACATCGATATCGTCTAGACTAAGGAGTATCCCCAGACTTAGCGTAGTAGGACACGTATTTGCCTGTTAACCCTGAAGGACACGTGGTGGTCGAATCCGGGCGTAGACGAACCTCGTTTCGTGCTGGGAGAAGCCATCTGATGGAATACCTAACGGCGGCACAAGATGCACAACTCGAAACTTGGAATTGAGATTATGGAATATTCTACAACCCTCTAGTGCTTTGTTTACCAATAAATATGTTTAGGAGTTTCATTGCTACATTTCATATTGGCCAACGGACAAAGAATAGTTACGCCCACCACTACATTTACAAGAACATCAAACAATGACATCTTCCTTTTGCGGGTGTAAATGTTGCATTATTAATAACAGAACGCTGCAATCACAAAAGTGATTGTCCTTACAGCTACAGTTTACTCTGTGTCTACCTCAAACTGTTGTAGGAAAACCGATGATGGTGAAATAGAAATTACGACTGGTAGTAATCAGCATAATTTCGAATAATAGCGTTCTGGCGGCAAGGCAGGTGAATTAGAATAAAAGCTTCAAATGAGTAATTGGTCTCATTGTAATTGTCGCAATAACTATTTATCAACGTAATTTCTAAACATCAGTGTATTAACTGCAGACGTCGACCCTACAGATAAAGCAAAATACAATGATTCGCATGAAATATTGCTTAAGTCTAGTCTGCCTATTAGGTGTCCAGTCTCATACGGCCTATACCCACGGAACGTTATCTGAACGCCCACGGCCTGAACTGAATTGAGGCTCTATTGTTCCGTTTCCATGGTGTTATAGTTTATTTATTAACCTGTCAGGTATCAAGTCCGTTTTTGTATCTGCCGAGACCAAATATTTATTAACATTTTGCATCAACTATTTTCAGTATTTGTTTGTTGAAGTGATAGACCACAAATCTTTAGGAGCCATAGCAGCTAGGTATCACTAGGTCGTACCGAACAGGTTTTCCAATTACATATATTCAGTTTAAATAATATCGTCGCATTTTTTTATGCTATAATCTAGTAGACCCTTGACCCATACATTCTCTTCGTCCCTGCCGCTTATTACCTGCAGGATGTATTTGGAGGATAATACGAAGTGCAGAAATGTCTTTTCTGCGTTTTTCGTCGTTCCCATCCTTCTTCTGGGTCCCTTCCTTTAGCTTTTTTTTAATAGAGTACAGAATGAGGAATATGTGCTCCACTCGTTCGTGCATGATAAATAAATATAGGTGTTATATATTTATATATATATATGCACATGTGTGTGTTTGTGTGTATGTTGATCTTACACCTATTTATATGTACTCGCGTATAACCTCAGTTTGGGTTACATATTATTTCAATTATGTGCTCTGCACTTTCCATCTGCATCATATTATATATATATATATATATTACGCTACTGCGTTTTATGTGTGTATTGTAGCTATGGCTCTTTGTCATACAGAACAGTGCCTTTTGTTTTTTGACTGTTTATTTCGTCAAGATCACTTGTCTATACATACTACTGTTACCTAGTCGATGTTGCAAACGTGAGTGAGTGCCCCTCTACTACTGGACTAAGACAGCCTTGTTCGCTTACACTAGCGGTATGATTAAAATTAGTGTCATCATGAATCAATGCACCCAATGGCTGCAGAGTTAGATAGCTAGGTGAATAGACCTCAATGGCTGCACTATTTGAACAGCAGTTTAATCGTGAATCTCGCGTTCGTTGATTGAAATGTTCACCCACTGCACAATGTCATTTACGACTGTTCGAAGTATTTCTACTGTTTGGTCTCCGTTTGTGTGCCCTGTTTTATTTATAAATTGTGATCAATCAGTGATATTACTGGTATTGTATTTCATCATTGCAAGTGTTTTGGCTCCCGTCTCTCTCTCTATCTCTCTCTCTCTCTCTCTCTCTCTCTCTATTTCTTTATATATATATATATATATATATATATATCGGACTTGGCGACGTTCGCGTACTTCGTAGGGCAAAATACAATAATAATTATTCAGTAATGTTGTCCTTTGTATTTTCCGTTTCGTTCATTGGATCTTTCTGAAATTGCCGCTTATACACTCAAATCCATTGCGTTATCCTGATAATTGGGGTCGTAATCACCCAAATGTTGCTGATCCTGCTATTATATTAGTTATACCCGCTACTACCCTATATAAACGTCGCTGCTATATTTCATATACACAATCATATATACATTACTATCTAAAACGCTAAAGCACAAATGTTTTGTCGTGCAGATGGGTTCATTCGTGCTATATACTATTATTTATGATATATAATATAGCCACTTTTGGTGTTCTAAGCTACGTGTTTCGCTATATCTTTGAAGTTGTATACATACCACCACACGACAGATTCACGACAATTCTACATAAGGTACCACACCGCAGTAAGCTACTAAAGACATAGGTATACACATTATATTACACGTAGAGTAGTTCCCATTAAACATATGTGAACCTACACAAACATACTCACATAAACACGCAGCAGATGTTCTTCAATGATTATACAGGACCATATTATTGTAGATGTAATGATAATGATCGTTGTAATAATATTTGTAGAAGTGCCACCTATTTTATCAATAACATATCTACGTATATGGATTTTTATTCATCATACATATGATTTTTGTGTGTGTGTGTGTGTGAATGTATATATATATATATATATATATATATATATATATATGTGTTGACACGAATGTGTGTCATTTCTTCAAAGTACAAGTTCGCGTAGCTATTTTTAACCCGCGTAATATCTCCACCACTTAGTACTACCATTACTGCTGTTACTGGCACTAGCACTATTATACCATGAGAACAATTGGCTCACTGATGTGTTATGGGTAACATTTTTCGAAGCATTACAGTGCGTTAATACATCGATGCATGGCTTTAATGTTTTGAACTTCATCAACGGACGCCCATTGCCATTAATGCCAACGTGGCATTAATTTGCTCCTTATTTCTCGACACTGCTCCTAGAACAGTGGATACCCAGAACTAAGATTTTTCACTACTAAAATTAGAAATTAGGTATTAATTACAGATGCGTCGACGTAGCACTGCAGATATCAAGCTATAAGCTAGCTATTTGCAAAAGCCGAAAAATATCAGAATATTTTAACAATCTTACCTGAAGTGATTACTGAATTATGAAAGTAATTTTAGAAAAAAAGAACAGACCGAATTTAATTTTTTCTTTTAAAACGCTGATGTGCTTATGTGATCACCAGTCTGACTAACACGTTCATAGAACTCGTTGGTTTAGCAAAAGTTAGAATTGAGACCAGCAGCAGCCGCGGCAGAAAAGCGCTTGTAACGGCTAGATAATACATGAAAATAAAATGGAGGCATGGGACTAACTTCGATTTTTGGCTACTGTAGACTCTGGCAAGATTGCAACATTGACCCCAAATGCCTTTTACTCTAGCGATCAGGGCGCCTTACTGCTAGCTCTAGTAACAATATAATATTACTACTCTAACAATTTCAAACTTCTCTTTTCAATTAGAACAGGATAATAAAAGACTCAGAATTTGTCGCTATACGTTCACTGTTATGTGAAGCGTCATCAATGGTTGTGATGACGCCAAACAATACACCAGTTTTCCACCACTCCGCTGAAACACAACTACCTTTTATCATAAACTCCAATCCTTTCGCTTCGTTATAATTAAATCATCGCAGTAAACGAGTATAGCGAATCATTTTTTGTCCAACGAAAACAAAGCGACTTTTTTGAGTCCTTGGCGTTTGCCTCTATAGGAAAAGCCGCGATGCATTTATCGCCTACTCATTAGTGTTTACAAGATATTGTAATGAGAATGCGATACAATTTGTATAGCGCAAATTCATCGATCTGGCATTAAACGGCGACACCGGGCGAAAACGTATTAGGTTAGTATGCACAAACCATACCCCTCATAGATCCAGCCTCCTTTATTGATTATATTGTACAGTCATATTGATTGGTTTGCCTTAATAATTACGGCAATTTTGTTATCTCGTCATCTGACTGTTTAATACAGGAGGTACACATACGAGTACAATAATAAGGCATACGGAAAGCGGGGGAAAGGAGTAGACAGTAGGATAACGCCGTAATCGTTATAATCATGGCTAACGGCTGGCTTTGCCGTTAACTCCGTTAACACAGATCCTCTAACTATTTCTATGCTTTCGTATACATATATTCCAACGAATTTTCTTTCATTTTTCCCGCTCGTTCGCTCGCACTTCGCAAAAAACTCACACACTTTTTTAAGCGATTTTACCCTTGTTCACCTCTCGCTTCTATACACCATCGTCTATACATCTGTTGATATCGCACCTGCAGATGGTCGGCCTTTGTGCTTGAACTGCTCTCGCTGTTTTGCATCGATATCAGACGCCTTCTTTACGACCAGTGTGCTGGCTCTTAGCGATCGACCCCCAACGCCTCCCTCGCTGGTGCCGCCAACCTGATCCTGTATAACAGGAGTGCCAAGTCGTCCTATAGCCGCAGCACCGCTCGTTGGAGTTTTCTTCGGCGTGCCCTTGACTAGTGACCTGCGTCCTTTGGGTTGTTGGGCTTGTTCTTTGTCAGAAATAGCTTTTGCAGTGCTTGAACTCCTGCTGCCAACAACGCTGGCCGCCATAAATGTGGTATCCCGGCCTGCAGTCGATTTGTCGCCAGCTGTGCGGCTTTTTTGTCCGCTGCTCGTAAGAGCATTACTTTTGTTTTTAACATTTGAAGGAGCCTGTGAGCTTCGCGATTTTGGGGCAGTTGGTGTCTTTCCTTGTTGACTTCGTCGCCGGCTTGTCATCGGCGCAGGTAAGACAACCTCATCCTCGTCGTCCTCCTCGGTCGACGACGACATCTTCGCACGGCCTACAACGTGATGTCAAATAACCAACAAACCCTATTGGTAATGCCTTACAATCTCGACAGCCAATACTAAGGTAACTGGCCTATAACTGACCCCATTTTTAGAGCTCCAAGACTGCGCTTCGGTCTAGAATCATGCAAATAGTAAAATCATAATAAACCCACTAATCCAGCAGAAGATATAGTTATACAAACTATTCAATCTCCATAATTTTTATTAATAATTGGGTTATATGGTTTTTACAGCCTGGACAATTGTGGTAAAACAGTCACAGGAATTTGTAGCGTTTGGTCTTACCTTTAGGTTGGGTTGTAGAAGATAGATGTGGTGATTGTTGTTGGCTCGGTTGTGTTGTCGTCGCAGTAACTGGAGCGTTCTTTGAATTCGTCTCTTTTCGGCTGCTACCTGTACTAGTTGCCTGAGTGCTAATACTGCTTTCGTCTGAAGTAATGGACGGCGTGTCCTTACGATTGGTGTCAGCGCTACCCCGTTTAGATGGAGGGGGGGCCGCGTTACCGAAATCGGTGTCGGTGGCACTGCGTCGCATACCTCGTCTCCGTCCACCTAAGCCTCCCGTCGGACTCGCTGCTGCTGCCGAGCCCCCAGAAGAGGCAGCTAAACCAGGACCGGGCACAGCAGGTGCTACAAGTGCATTGCTCCCACCACCCGCAGCGACTTTCTCCTCAAAAATGGCGATCTTGCTTCTTACAGGTGACTGGTCACATGCTGCCGCCCTTTCGTTGGTGCCATCTTTTAACCGAGCGAAGATTGTTTTTTCTGTCAAGGATGAGCAAAGTATAGAGGCAAAGTATGTATATTTTTTGGCATAACAATGTCATTGTACTATCTGAATAATGCCTTACCATTTCATACTATTTGTTCCTAAATTCTGTCCAGATATCAGTTAGAGTGCTTACGAGTTACGTAGTATTAGTATTTATTAAATCCGAACAAAAGGGAAGGGAAACAACCGTTCAGTGTATTCTTGTCAAATATGACCAGATACTCGTACCCTCGTGTACGCGTATCATAAGTTGTGGTTCATCAAGAACTCACTTTTCGGTTGCGGTGCCGAGCTGACAGATGGGGCAACTAAGGCGTCAGATGACCTTGTCGTTGTTGCTGCTGTTGGTGCAGAGATTGTCGCTGCGACTGCTGCCACCTGAGCGGCACCGGCATTTGCTTGTTTTCGGCCTCTGGCGAGACCCGCCTGGACCAATGGTGCCCATGCGTGTTCCCGGTCCCGCAATTTTTCCACCTCGTTTCTTAATAGACCGTTCTCTGTTTGTAATTTCTGCATTTTTTCGGGTAGGTCTTTGAACGATTTGAGCAGTTCAGTGCGCTCGTCTGAAAAGAGAAACGTGGCAAATTATTTTTGCATCAAATCAAGGCCAGATTATCCCGTGTTTGATCTCGTTTATATATCGTAAGCATCACAAGTAATAATTTTAATTGTAGATATTATAATTTGACACTTAAGCTATACACACTCTCAAGGTAGGTGACGTGCTGCTGGACTTCTGTCAGTTCATTAGCGACCCGTTCTTTATCTTTTTGTAGCGTCACAACTTCTTTCTCCAGCTTTCGAGACAGGTTCAGCGTCGAGCGGCATCTAAAAAACAATACACGTAATATGCAATGAAACAATATTAGCAACATACAGTAGTAGGGTTTCTTTGATGGTAAACAGGTCCTTGGCATCATTTCTTCGGTACAGCCTCGAGAACTTGCCCTTACTTGAAGGCATACTTGTGGGTGGGTCTTGCTGGGCTTATTTGGGGTTTCTCCGGCATGGTAGTATGCCATAGTAATCGTATCACATGGTAGTATGCCAACATGCCATAGTAACCGCTTGCTAATGCCAACATTTAAACTAGCAATGCTCGCACGTTCATGATTATAATGGAAACATACTTAAAAATATGCACATTAATTACTCAGACCATGCTGTCCTTTATAGTAAAGGTCGCATGGTTCAGCTATGTTCTCCATGTGCTAGATAAGCATATTCCCTAACCAAATTTATTTGTTATCACGGTTTTCTGAGAATTATCTGATTAATAGAAAACAGAACTAATATTTCAACAATGACGGCACCGTCTTTTTCGATGATGCGCGTCGTCCTCTTATTTCCCGTTTTTTATACAGCACATCGTACTGATATGCAAATATATTAATATACCTGCTCTCGGCGATGGTGCGTTCGCTGAGTGCGATGTCGTGGCGTTTCTTCATCTGGTCGAGCTCCTCACCAGCTTTGGCCAGCTTGTCGGTTAGGTTCGCCTGTTCAATTGCGTGTCGTGCGGCCGCCTGAGACTCGGCTTCGCGAGCATCTCGACTCTCCTGGACCTCCCGAAGCAGAGACGCGTGTCGAGCTCGCAGTTGCTCGAGCTGACGAACGCCATCTTCACGTTCGGCGCAGACCTTCGAAATTGTCACATTACGGCTGGCAATATCCTGTTCAAGTTGGGCGATGCGATTAATAAGCGCGTCCTGTCCCGCTAGCTTGTCACCGTACGCCTGGTTTTCGCCGCGCAGCTTTTGATTATCGCTGTGCAGAGCCGCCAGGTGTTTCTCTTTTTCGGCGACTGCCAACAGGAGCTTGGACACTTGCTTCTTTAAATTATCTGTGTGCGCCATAGCCGTGCGCAGATCCTTTGTCAGTTTTTCGGTCTGTGCCAATTTACCTGCCAGCTCATTTCTTATCGCCGTCATCTGCCGCTCCTGATTCTCCCTCTCGATAGCCGATTCTTTGGTTTTCGTTAGGAGAGACGCTAACTGCGTTCCCAATTGCGCCGCCAATTCAGCCTTCGAAGTGCGTTCAGTGCGTGCGCTCTCGAGTTCAGAATTGACCTGCAGTGAATATTGTACCCACATTTCTATTACAAGGACAAACGCAACTTTATCTATAATACCACTTTGTCTCTATCACATGAATACTCACGTTTCCTCATTTAAAGCTTTAAAAATAGCCTGCGTGATCGCGTGAATTTTAGACCCATGTGCCATTTATTCACCTAATAGACTATTTCTACCTCGCAACTCAGTTAAAGTACGTTAATCTTTAATCTATTGTCGAAACGTACTTCGAGTGTATGGCTTAATTACCTTGAGGTGTTTCTCGCTGAGTGCCGCAATTTCCGACATCAACGCCTCTTTATCGCGCGAGGCAGCTGCCGTAGTCGTTGCAGCTTCCTGTCGAATCTTTCCTAACTCTGTGGACAGTCGCTCATTGACTGAACGCTGTTCAGCTACTTCAGAACGCATACGCTCTACTTCAGCTCGTGCGATTTCACAGCCCGAACGTAATTCTGAGTTTTCTGCCCGCACTTTTTCCAATGAGGATTTCATATGTGTCATTTCACATAACTGCTGTCGACACTTAACCAGATCAACGTGCAGAGATGTCTTTTCCTCTTCCATCTAAAACGCGATAACATAGACCCACAAACCCACAGCGTTACTTAGTTAGATGAAATTGAAATAGCTAATGTATGCTTATTTAATGCTATTGGTATGAACAAACGTGAGTCTTCCCAAAATGTAAACCGAAGCAAAACCTTTTAAACAATATTCCCGCTAGACCCAATGTTACCTTTCAACAAATACATGTGAATTTTTAACTTCTTTATGCATACCTTGTAATATTTTCGAAATTTAATATATTTAGAAAGCTATATTTTTGAAAGGACTGTGGTAACTATTTAACAATATAAACTTACCGCTTTAAGTTCCTGCATGATACGGCTATTTTCTTCCGTGGCGTGATGAAGTTTTGCACGCGTTTCTTCTTGTGCTGCCTCGGCAGTACTCGCTCGAGCCTCGGTGGCAGAAAGGCGCTCCGTGACATGTGACAGCTTCTCCTGCTCGACGCGGAAATTACCCGAGAATCAAAAACATCAACAAAAGGCATACCTTATACCAGGTATATATTGACAAATCTTGAACTGCAAGAGAGCACTGCTAACCTACTACACATTTTTTTTGTCTCTGGCAGAAGTCTATTAATACTATTTCACTTCTGAAAGCTTATTTTTCATTGTTCTAAACACATTTCAAATCTATTATAGGTAACGTCTGTAACGATAGCCTCGACAGTCAACCGCACAAAAACTTCTTGATCATAAATTGAGCAGGAAGCCAACTATGAGTTCGTACAAGTACTTTATGTCCGATATATGGATCTTACCTGTAGGGAACTATTTGCCTGTTGACTGGCAGAATTTTTCTCAAGCTCGCGTCGGATATCAATCAGTTCTTTATTGCTCTCGTCCGCTCGGGCTTTCTCATTTTGCACCTCGGCTTGCAACGATTCGATTTCTTTGGAGCGGATCGCTAATTCAGATGTTGCCTGCAAGCAGATTATACATTACGTCAATCACTTGAATAGATGCGTCGACTGCAAACTCAATTTTAGCTACAAGGCGATGTGTTATTCGATGTTGTTTGACGTTTGAAAAAGGCAAGTGCTCTACATGTTCGGAAATGACGTAATAGTCGCGTGGGTGCTCATTATGCTAAGTGACATCATCAGTGGTGGCGGCGCCAACAACAACAACAACAACAACGAATCCTACCTGTTCGATCCTTTTTTCAAATTCAGTCAGTTCTGCTGTCTGGTTGTCAGCATTTTTCTGCGACTCTTTAAGTTTCACTTTAAGAAGCTCAAGCTGCGCATTCAGTGAGTCAGCACGCTCGTCCGCTTTTCGTGCGTTTACATTAGCTGTTTGAAGCTGTTCTTCGAGTTCCTTTATTTGGCCTGTCACACCCTCGAGCTTGCCCTTCGTCTCATCAAACTGCCCCGCCTGCGCCGACAATTGGCTTCGCAAGGCCTCGGCTTCAGCTTGTCGTTCGAGTACTCGCTCCCTTTCAGCTTTAAGTACCGCATCCGTTTCCGTAGCCTGTGTTTCGAGCTCTGTAATACGCTCTGAAAACAACAATATTCATCGAATTCGGACAGTCAGTCCCTAAACTTTGTTCCACTTCCGTAAAATAGTTACGTACTACTTAAACTAATAGCTAGCGTTAATCACAATTCTACTGAGAGCGACCAGGTCCGTGGACGACATATTTGACCAAATTAAAACATCGTTAAATTAACTACCTTTGCTTAACGTAAGTTCACGGGTCCGCTCATCAAGAGCCGAACGGCTTCTGGCGAGATCTGACCTCAGTTCTTCGAGAAGCATTTCAACCTCAAGTGAAGGAGGTTCCATACTCCGTTGATTTTTTAGTCTGGCGATTTCAGCTTCCATTTCCTCCATTTTGACCGATAGTTCACGGGAGCATTTTTCTGTTTCCTGTCGAGTTGTCTCCAACTCACGCAGCTTTCGAAAGGCTCCTTCGAGTTCACTATTTCGTTTATTTATTTCGTTATTCATTTCGGCTAATTTCGCCGACGCTTCATCGAACCGCTCGGTCAACTCGTTACAGCGTTCACGAAGCTCAGATTCGTTCGCTTTAGCGGCGGCTATAACGTCTTGACTTTTGGCCTTTTCTTCAGCAAACGATAGTCGTTCCTGTTGCAACGTTAGGCAATCCTCGTCAAGTTTTTCGCGGTCCTGCTGTAGTAACCCTTGTTCACGTTTGAGTTCATCGGCATCGATTTGTAATGTCTGCTGTAACTTGTCTAGCTGATTTTTCATTTCAGTAACTTTCTTCTGCTCAAGGCTGAGCTCTGCTTGCTTTGATGCTGCTTCGTCTTCAAAGCGTTTCTTATCTTCATCAACCTTACGTGTTTTTTCCTCAAGCTCCTGTGTCGCTTGAGCTGCCTCTGTTTTGACCTGTTCAAGATCACGGCGAAGGCCATCGGCTTCGGCTTCCGCTTTGGACTTGGCGGCCTGCGCGACACCGATAGCCGCCGCTTGATAATTTGCCTGGCGTTGTTGCTCTTCCGTAACGCGCTCTTCTTTGCTGCGAACCGAAGCAACCGTGACCTTGAGGCGCTCATTCTCGCCGGAAAGCCGATTCAGAGCGTGCTTTACTTCACTCAATTCAAGCATTAAATTCTGATTCTCCCTTTGTAACTCTTCTAGTTTAGCGCCTGCTCCTGCTGCACCGGAAATTCCCCCGCTTCCAGCTTGTGACGTCAGCTCGGTCAGCTGAGAAGTTAAATTCTCGATCTGGTGAGTGAAGTCGGCACAACGGTCAGTCAGGTCAGCCTCACGGCGCGCGGTCGCAGCCCCTTCCTTCCGTACACTCTCCAATTCGGCCCGCAATCGCATGACCATCTCCTCCGTTGAGGTAAAAGTCTCTCCACTGGAAGACGATGTTGTTACCTGCCAGATTGGCAAATGAACACGATTGGTAAGTTACTACCAATGATCGTATAGCTCATAGAAATTTTCCTCGCAGTACGGTCTTTATAGAAAGGAAGGCCCAGACGACGCTTCCTATGATGCCGCTTCCTATGATGCCGCCTAACATTGATCTTCTCTATACTACCGGTTCTATTAGGATCCTAACTACATCGCTACAACGGCAGAATGCTAGAAAAATGTACTTTAATTCTCTAGCAGCTAAGTGTACGTTTGATTTTGAATTAAAGTAGCACACCAATGGTAGTGGCTTCTCTGAACTTCTATTTGTCAATTGGTATTCTGTTCGTCCTGTCTATTTATCTTATGCTCGTTGTGCTTACATCTGTTGAAGACGAAGGCTCTTTAGTCGGATCGCGATCAAGCAACGTGCTTCTTCCATCAGCCGTTTGTAGATCCTGTACCGTGTTTTCGTTCATCTCGATATCTGTTTCTTGTTGTGTTCCCGTTGTTTCCATTGTTAGTTCTTTATTTCCCCGGGTGTCTCGCAAAAGAACGAGCTCTTGTTCCTGTCGCGCTAACTTTTCCTGCAGCGTTGCATTTTTCGCATGACTTTCCTCTAAAATCAATTCCACCTACGTTTAAGCCAAAGAAAGAAGTAAACAAATGCATCTATTCGTAGTGAAGTAGACAATTGGCTATACAAAGCGGCTAAAGGTACTTAAAACGCACTTTTTCTTTGTTTCGTTACAGCTAAAACCGCTTCTACACTATGACGAAAGCATAGCATAGCATAGCATAACTTTGTATGTAAATTATAAGTGCCTTCACGAACCTCCTCAAGGGCATTGTTTAAGCGTTCTATTGTTTCCTGTTGTTTATTAATTTTTTCCTGAAAGCGGTCCGTAATTGCCGAACACTGTTCAACCGATGAGCTGGCTGTATTCACCACCAAATGACCTTCGACATCGTTGTTGTTGTTGTTGTTGTTGCTGTTGTTGTTTGTTGTGACATTCATATTTGCCACTGTTGTAGCGCTGTTGGCAACAGCCATTGTCGTATCACTTTCATCCGCATTTAGTAATCCGTTTATACTTGACGGATCTGCTCGATCGTGCCTGCCACAACAATGAACAAACATCATTCAAGGACATTCAAAGTGCACAACAGTGATTTAGATAGTAACCAAAGGCGCGAGCCACGTGCAAATAGGGTCGTCCCTCTCCCCTTCCATTTCAAATTGATTCTATTCTTTTTGACGTTCTCTACACACTCGCAAGTATTCCGATTGTGTAATAGCAGATGTAGTACTCCTCCTCACGGTCATCTTAACGCTCCCGACAACATGTCTATTTTGTTTGATAATTTTTTATTTTATACATATGTATATATAAACGTTTATATAAATATAAATACTGACTTTTTACTGCACGCCGTACTGGTCGCTGCGGTTGCAGTCGTCGATGACGACGTGGTTGTTGTGAGCTGTGAAGGCGAGCACAACGCAACGAGTAAGGCAAGTTTATTAGCAAATCCTGGCTGAGACCTAAGTACCACACCTCGATGGCAGGGTCTCACATCCAATGAATCAGCTTGCAAGTCTACGGACCCATAAGACTGCTCTGGAATGTTATTCACCTCCTGATCCTCATTTTCGTGCTTATCTCTGCTTTTACTCTCAACATCTTTCTCCTGCTGAATTAAGGCTAAAAGGGCGTCAAGCAGTTGATCAGGATCGTCATTTGCCGGGATAGTATCGTCACCCTGCGTTTGTTTCAAAGCGGCCTGAGCTTTGAGCGCACCAATTTGCGCTTCTAACTGCATCTTTTCGCGTTCGCCTTTCGTTAGCACCTAAAGAAACAAAGCGACCATATCAAGGATAGTCTTTGAAATTTTTTACGCAAATACATTTCAAGAACTTTGGCATCGCTAAACGCATTTAAACTATATTGAATAAGTTGAGCTAAGCTATATAAAACACGCCAGAAAAATAAACGACAATTTACACTTGCATCAAGAGTACCTTTATCTGTACGAGACAAACAAATAAGTGAAAAGGAATTAATGTAAATTTATCGTAACATTATTGTTGTAACTGGTATTATGACGCTTTTGAGTAAAAGTATTCATTAAAAACAGAAGCATTCCTATTAAGCAATCTGGCTACGAGTATCAATGTCTAACATAAGGTTAAGTGTCGAGGAAATCAAAATAAAAACTATATATTTTATAACCAAGTATACTATGCACATATATGAACAAGTTAATCTGTGCCAAAAAAACATTCCCTTACGTATTTAAACAAATCACTTGACGCAAAGATTAAAACTCTAACAAAAAGATGTTGAGGAACATGGACAAGTAGGTACCTCTTGTAGACTCTTGAGTTTAGCATGTAGCTCCTCGACATCGGATTTGGCTAGCTGAACGACTTCAATCGATTGTCGCCGAACCGCATCCGCCCGGTTCAAAGGGTTCAGAGCACCCCCTGCACTTCCGGTTTGTCCGACACCGCTGGCACAGCCTGCACCTCCAACAATCGCATGGCCAGTGGAAACGTTGCTGTTACTTGCGACCCCAGGGCTGCTGTGGCCTATACCAGCAGCAGCAGCAGCAGCACAATGACTACCACTACTACTACTACCACAACTGCTGCTAATACTACTATTATTGTGAGTATCGCCACCACTACAAACATTAGCGCCACCAGCGCCGTTGTCACCACTGCTGCTACCGTTATTATCGGTGTCGCTGTTGTTGTTATTGTTGTTGTTGCTGCTGCCCGAGCTGCTGCTGTTGTTGTTGTTGTTGTTGTTGTTCTTGGCGATCTGTGCACTCGCACAAACGGTTACTACACCGCCGGCGTTGGAGGCGTTGGCGGCGTTTGCCACTCCAAGTTGTACCATGGCCGTCGACGAGCACGAGATGCTATTGCTGTTGAAGAAGTGAATGAGCGGCGGACGACGATGAACACGCGCAGAAAGAGAAGCGACCAAAGAGAGGGAAAAGGAGGGGGCGTCAAACGAGATCAGGTGAGAGATACGGAGAGACAGGCAAACAGAACGCACATAAGTGACATGACCACCACGAAGCGGGCCAGGCCAAGTAGTAACAGGAAGGGAAAGCACAACAGACGACATAAAAAGAGAACGACGTTAGAACGCCAGACATAACACCAAGAACGGGGAACCGCGACAACAGTGGAATCAAATCCCACGCTGCTTTCACTCGTATCACATTACTTAATATATATATATATATATATATGTATATATATATATAAGAAACGAGGTGAAATTGAAAAATAATGTACGGTACCTATATATTATAGAATATCGTAGAACGTGAAAGGGACCACTAATATGATTACTAAATAGATACTCTTAGACGCTTTCTAAAACGGCTAACAAAAAAAAACATCTGTAGTAACAGCAGAAGTGGTACTGCATTTGGCCTAATTTATTTTCTGGGGTAGGCATTAACCTAAAGCATATCGGCCTAGTATAACCACTGACCTGTTAGTGGAACAGCTTGATAATTTCGATCACTTAAAAACTAGTTTCACATAGACATTTGATA
This sequence comes from Varroa jacobsoni, assembly GCF_002532875.2. Lineage (NCBI taxonomy): Eukaryota > Metazoa > Arthropoda > Arachnida > Mesostigmata > Varroidae > Varroa > Varroa jacobsoni. The sequence continues at coordinate 378,832 of NW_019212968.1, read as the reverse complement.
ACAGCTGCAGGAAAGCCATGCTCACATTTCAAGTTAAGTGCGCTTTTCCAGGGTTCGAAGCTAAATGGCGTAACCCACTAGCGATCAATGTAAAGAGCCACATAATTACCACAAATCAACAGAAGTCTCGAAATACTTTCCACACAGGACTTTTGTTCGTCGTTGTTAAGCATCTTAAGATATAAGCATCCACAAACTATCGAAAGGGGCGGTCAGCAACTCTTCGACAGCAGTCGTAACTTCTGAAAATTCTATCATCTCTAACGTGAATTTATTCTGTATATATTGACAAACAGACATTTACTTTGCATTTGTTGGCCGTGTCTCTCCCTCAATGTTACGTCCAGTACCGGGATTAGACATTTCACTATACGACTGGGTCGCAACGTAAGACGAAATTTGTCCTGGATCAGATCCGAACCTAAACCAGCACGCCTCCCCCCCCCCCCCATCAATCACGTTTAGCCAACAAACACCCTACCTACTACGCCATTACCATGAGAGCCACGTTTATTCCATAGACTTTGGTTAAGTCTATGGATGCCTAAGATGAAGCAAAGTTTAAACTGTTTATGCTACTATCTATCTAATGTGCGAATAGACGGATCATCTTTAACGACACTGAAAACTTTTAAGTATTGAAGGTAACGATATCGACCAACGAGGCAGCACTAAGCATAATTCTAACAGTAGACCCAATGTCGCCAAGTGAATCGTATGAAAGCAAATCCATCAGGTTCACGCCCATTAATAAGTTATAAAAGTGATTACAACTTCCTATTAATATTAATTAAGCGTCTAAATGTTCGTGGTTCTAGGAAACAAACCAAATTTTTCTGGCTTTAGTAAACGAAATGATTTTTTATAAAAACGTTGCCTTTCCTTCATTTAAAAGCTGAAAAGTATTTTTAATTTAAAACAATAAAAGGATCAAGCATAACGTACTTTTGCAAATTGAATACAGGGCTTGAATACAAGTCTTTGTCCTCAAGTAACCGTGTAGCAGTTTCGATATTTTGATACAAATACCATGCTACAGCTTCGGTTATGGTGCAATATAGCGAAAATTTTGCTCACCTTTGGAAACGCAGTCGATGTCAGGCCATATTTAAGACAAACATGTAAATGCCAGTTGATTCATGAACCGCAAGCGATTATCATAAAAACGATCTCCACCGATAATAGTAACCAAAGTTGCGAGCTTAAAACATGATATGATACAGTGATAGCACAATGACCATTCCTCTATGTCAAATGTAAGTATTCGATGTCTTCGTTAAATGAATCACGTTTTTTAAAACTGCACCTTTGCACAACGTGCTTCTGAATCAAACCCTATCTGAACTCCACGCGCCCTTCTTTTTGCGTTTTGAAAATACGAACCTGATAGTTTACATCAACGAAGCAAACAAAACAGAAAAAGGCCCGACACGAAATCAGTCCCATTTCCCTAGATAAATTACACTAAACATATTGTGGTTGTTTGTATGGGCCGCTAAAACGAATGTTATTAATTACTGAATGAATGTTTTCTTTTTATTGAAATCAATTAAATTGCGTTTTTTAAATTAGAAATACATCTTTTAGCCCCAAAGTTACGTCGACAAAGTGTCCGCAATTCTTTAAAATGCTTCTTTCGGTCAAGATGCACGACATAGTTCGATTAACATGCTGAAGCCTTAAAATGACCGACAGCGTGACCGCCTTTAGACTAGATTAATCAGATAAGGTTGTATTTAACAAAATTCCTCTACAACCATCGGAAACTCTGTCCATTCGGTGTTGTTTTTGTAAAAATAAATTCGTATGCACGACTACGTATTCAGATGTCTTTCGTATAGTGATAGAGGTGTCTATTTATTTTTGTCTTCGTTGTATGTATATATATATATATATATATATATATATGTTTTTTCTCAGCCGATTATTGCACCGTTAGCACTAGCTCAGTTCTTTTTACCATTTAATGAGGCCTGTCTCATTATGACAATTATTAAAGTTGTATGTAACTACAGGTTTTTTTTCATTGAAAACGTGCGTAGTTTTAGTGGATAGTCCATGTGGAATGATCAGATAGATTATGATAAACGAACCTACGCTGCAGAAGGAACTGCCACGGGCCTATCGGTATGTTTATCGAGTAGTCGGTATACCGTGGAGTACATACTTGTTCTGTAATGTAATTATTTTCCAATATCTGTTATGAGCTTTCGTTCCTTAGTCAGCCGAGACGGTTCAACGATATTTCATTCCTTTTGTTACATAAGTTATAACTTTTTTGAGATGCTGTTAAAAGTTCTACGTTGTTAAATGGAGTAAAGTTATTTTTAGGTTTTTTATTAAGCACGGATAGAAGGCGGCAGTATAATGGAGCAACGCCGTAATTCTAAGGATGTTTCGGTTCACTGCCTGGAGCTACAAATTTTCTCAATATTTCTCATTATTTTTATATTCCTTTTTAAACTAATAACCCCTCTCCTTTAAGTGCTAATGAGATGAGTCATGCTTTTTAGGATTACTAGGGTTTGCTTATTTATAGCCAATACATAAATTTATCGCTTGGCTAAAATCTATAAGCAAATTCGCTAATCATCTTGGGAGAAGTTAGCAATGCTCAATTCATTCATAACCTTGTGTACGTACTTCCTATTTTTAGTTGAATCTATCAGATTAAACAGACACGAACATTTTAAACAAAAACATTTTGACTAACAAATTATTGACTGATACTTGACTATAAACAGGGAACTTTATTTTAGGCAGGTAGTTCAACTTTAAAGGCTCGTTAAAGTGTGACCACCGTTAATCGCGTGATCATGTATGCTAGAAGATAGCAGAATGTATAGTTGAGCAGCACTGCATTATTTTATTACCGAAATAGTAACAGCGTCAATTGAAAACCGAAGTGAAGCCAACGTTATTTGTAGATTAGCATAAATTTCATAAATACTTTGAAGAATATTTCATTTAGCGCCACATATGTAACACGCTGCTTGCGGCATGATTCATGTCGTGCATTGCTCAGTTTCATAGGATACACAAGTATAAAAAAAAAAACAGCGAATCCGCTATTTGACAAATGATATAGCGAATTTTTATACCCATACACAAAATAGACACATTCCTATCACTGAAAAAATTGTATATACTATTAAGGATGTTACGTGTACTTGTTCAAACTCATTTTTCCACACGAAGTCCAAAATTAATATGCGGACTCGAAAAGCCTGATCGTCATTTATGCGAATTTGAAAGATCGATTGGTAGACTTAAGTTTCTGGGTCCCATTTTTTTTTTTATCTGCGAACCAACAAAGCACGGATCAATTTGAAATCTCAAATGCAGCTTCAAGTGACTCTTGTTATTTCGCCTCATAAATCTCGGAAATTATTATACTTTGCAAAGCAGTGTCGCCACTTTAATTGTGTGTTATAGTTATGGGTAGAAGAGGTATACATGTATCTATGCCAAGTCCAGACGACCTCTCTAAAAGTCTCAGAGACTAAACGTGGACAAACTTATGATACAATCCTCCAGTGCTTATTCAAAGAGCACGTAGTTCTAAGATAGAATGAATATGGCGATCAGCGCACTAGTCAATGGAAAATGACTCAGTACTTCCATCTTGGCCGTGATCTCGATGCTTTGTATATATAAAATGTGCCCAGTAAAATTTTCCGACCAAATGCCTACCCTCTTTTTGTACTAGTTGATCTCATCAATGGAAAATGCTTCATCTCTAAATCAGAGTAGCAAGCTTATACACAACGAATCACCTTCCCTAGGTGATAACTGATCCTCGCTCAGGGGTTCTTTAACATAAGTTGCTGGTGATGCCATCGTATTGTTAGAGTCGAATACGCATGCCAATCATTTTAGAACCTCTCACTAATGCTATTATTATTATTATTTAGGATTTTTTTTCAAATTGGCATCTGAAAATCTGACAGTAGATACTAGCACAAAAGTGCCAACAATGTTCCTTTTTGGCTAACTTCAGGCCAATAAAAATATTTGCTTTTTTTTGATGGCTAGATTTATCATTGCGGCCACAAGGTTATGCTGGGCCATTCACGTACCCAATGAAACAACAGTTCACAGTGGTCACCCTATATGTTCATATACACAGTTCATAAGCCCACTATAAATACTAACAAACACTTAGTAACACAAGCGAAAGTTAATAACCTGTTGTCATCATCGTCAAGCGTGTTATCCATCGCCGCTTTCTAGCAAAGGGAAAGGTCCGCTTGCTCCGGGCCTTTCTTATGAGGGTCACTTCCGGTTAGTAGAGGCAGTTCAATCGGCGTCGTCGTCACCGGATCGCAATCTCAAAACCCCACTGTGCAAACATTGGAGCAGCTAACGCTCTGATAACTGTTCGGTTCTTGTCGATTTATTCTCGAATATTCACGAATGGTTAGCACTTTTTCGCGCGACAAGTTTTCTACTACTGATTACTACTCCATTTCGTACTCAATATCCTTTATCTACTATGATTAACCAGCGTTCAATTAGTACGTTTGCGGAGCATCCAAATTGAAGCGGTACGATACGAGCGAAACCGCAAGACGCTCTTGTTCCAGCGATCACCAGAGCACAATATAACAAATTTACACAAGCACACGCTCGCTTGCTCACTCACTCACACACACGTTGTACATACACGTTTCTCTCTCTCTTGCTCCCTCTTTATTTTTCAATCTCGCACAACTCCGACGGTATCGTTTTTTAAATGAGCCTTGCTTTCAACCTCTTCTATGCGCACATATTATGACGCCTCTGAGCGAACTTATACAGGATGGCGGCGACGGCAGCGCGTAGCGTTGCGTTTGCTGCTACGTCGACAGTGGCGGCAAAAATCTCTCACTACAATGACGCGGCGAGCCTCCTCTGTCTCATTCAACCTAGCGCAATTGGTCAACGAATCGACCGTGTCTGTCCGCACGTATTTTTGTGCCTTGTGTGCCACAAGCCTACGAGCGTGATGACGACACCGGCTATGGCGACAACGACGGCAGCTACAGCTACAGCGGCAGCGAAACTGTTGCATAGACAAACAAAGAAACCAAAAGGAACCGATCGGGATGGACTATTGTTGCTCTATTATGACCGGCTTATCGCACTTCGTTGAGCGTTCGTTAGGGGTCCGTAGAGAATTAAGTTGAGGTTTGTAACGTTGATTATATTGTAGAATGCACACAGACGCTGTTATTCCGTTTTTGTTTACCCGATTTTAAAATCACCTGGATAGGCTCAGATCTAGGTCCACTGGTAGCCTTTAACAGTTCTGGTTTTCCACACACGCACACACACTCACACATACACACTCACACACACACACACACACGCGCGCACGAGCCTTAGTTTCGACGATGGCCTCACTTTGTGTTGGGGCTTGGTGGCTCGGATAGAGAGTGCGGAAATGAAGGGAGGGGCGTATTCTTTACGTTTTTCGGAAAACGTGTTATTTCCTGAATCACTCGGATTTCTTTGCACGAAAATCGGCGAGCAGTCTATTTAGGTAGTCTAACTTCCCGCCTGCTTTACACCTGGGTACTGTGAGCTATTCACCAGTCCTTAAGTCCTACTTCGAAAAAAGTAAAAGTAACGATGATGTTATCGTTGTTGTCGCAAGGTGTAGCACTTAGAAGCCTTACAACATTACCATAATGATGACAACAACAGGTCGTTGTTGTTGTCTAGAGTATATCAATGCTCAGTTGTTCTCCTCGTTGTCGCAGCCGGAGCATCCACGCATCTTCATCGTCATCTAACAGTGATCACAGTAATAGTAACAATAATAACATCAATCAATGTTGTTGTTGTTGCTGCTGCTGCTGTTGTTGTTGTTATTGTTAACCGTGACAGCGCAATAGAGACGCTATCAACGTCAGCTAGAACAGCACCTCGAGCTGAAGAAATGCACCGTTTTGCACATTGGATAACGTAAACAAGGCGGGGCCTGCTCACAATTTCCGACACCACGAATTCAAACGTTCACTAGTGATTGGTGCTAACAAGGCCGAGATACGGACGGCGAGCGAGACTCATGAGAGAATCTAGTGAGCCCCAGTGGATTGGCGGGCGATGCAATCGACAAGGGTCAATCAAGGAGCTGCCGCAGCCACCGCCACGAAAACAATTTCCGCCACTATTACTAATACAGTACTTATATTATTTGTTATTATGACGACTCCTATTACTGCGAGTGCTTTGCAATATAAAAGTAAGCGTTGTAGCAGTAGTAGGTAATGACGATTCTACTACTAGTGTTGTTGGTTTGATGGGTGCTGTCGCATCGAATAACACGGGCAGAGTCAGCCGTCCTCTCCTTCCTTTTCCTCCGATCTTTTTACCGCTCGACTTACGTTCGCTGCTGTTGTGGCACGTTTTTTTTTCTCGCGTCTTAAGTCTAAATAGTGGGCGTCTTGTCCACTTTGGCGACGTCTTCTTTAACCGAATCCAATGAAAAGGCTAGTCGATTTCGAGCGCACATTGGGCGCGTCAGATGAGCTGCTGCTGCGTCGCTGGCGGCGCGGTTAGCCCGCTGCCAGCGTCGACTGGGCTGCATTCGCCAGGTAGCACTGATCCCACATACAACATACACTTACAAAGGTATACTGCTGCGACAAAACACGACAATCGCTACCCTATCGCTGCGACAGTTCCCGACAATACAGTACGATGATGATGACGACCATCACCGGACGACGATCGAGTAAACGAGCCTACCCAACGGCGTTCATTCGAGCTGCAGGCGGTAGCAGACTCAGCAGCAAACACAAGCGGGTTGCCGTAAACAGTCGCTGGAAGCTCTCTCGCCGAGGTAGTAGCAGCGGTGATCGATGTGCGAACAGCTCTTATGTCGGCAGGCACTCTGCTGATCGCTGACGGGTGGATCAAGCATAACACTCACTCACCCGCGTGCCAAGAGCTCACCACCCTACCATTAGATTTCTGCTGCTGTTGCTGCTGCTGCTGCTGCTGCTGCTGCTACTGGTTGTGTTTTGAGAGTCTTTCTCTCTTTTGCTTCTCTTTGTATCCATTCAACTCCAAGATGGATGCAGCAGCTCTGAATGTACGCATCGCAATATAAACAAGCACGGAGAGTGCGGGCGGACGGTGAGCGGGCCCATGATGAATATATCCATACTAAGTGGAAATCGTATGCGCAGAAAGGTGGATAGTTCAAATCAATGCGTAGCTAGATAAAAAAGATACTTTTAACTATTTAGTCACACATGTTGTAACTGTCTAACTGTGGGCAAAATAATATGTGTGTGAAGAATAATCAGCAACTAAATTGCACGTCTAATGTTAAAAAGAATAGCTAAGAAAAATAATAGTTTAGACTAGAGGTACCAAACTGAATGGACGAATGAGCAAATCTAGATATTTATTCAGGAATAATCCTGACATCGTGCGACGCTGGAATGATCGCTGAATTAGAACCCGTATTAAAACCCGTGCCCTTAGAGTGTTCTTCCTCTACACCTACAAAGTCGTACGCGCGTACTTGCTCAACCGTTTTCGTGACTCATATTGCCTGTGAACTAAGCTGTTTCAAGCCAAAAATCGAACAGAGATAAGCGGCCAGATTTTATTATGGAGGAAGCTGTTTTCGGTGTTTTTTTCAACGTAAAAGTTTAGCGGCGTTCCCAATACCGTTACATATACACGCATCAAAACACCGGTCGTCCCAGAGTCACAAACAATCCGACCTAATATCTGCCGAACGAATAAATGCATTAACCGTGATTGAATCAGTATTTACCTCTTTACTCGAAAGTCAAGTAATAACAGACGTCTGCTTCGCTAACCCCAACGGTTTAGCGCAAGTGCGCCTATCCCGTTTGTTACAAATAATCGTATACGCCGAATGCTGAAAGTGCTGAAAGAGCTGTTCCTATTTGTGGTGCTCTTGATGGCCTATTGTATAAAATAATTAGCGCAGGTTTCGGGTAACCCAAACAAAGAAAAACGATGATTAGGATAAGAATTGTGCTTAACAGGATCCCAAGGAACGCGTAGAAACGAACCCCGAAAGAGTGCTCAAACTTCATTTAGTCTTGATGTGTTTTGGCTAAATGCAATGGAGTGCATCCCATCGGAGAGGTGCCCTGTTGTCAAATCGAACGTCAAGTCCCCCTTGTACCATAATAAAAGCAGCTGTTGGCTTTGCGGCAGAGGTTTGAGTGTTACTAACAGATGGCTGAATGTGTCTGTACAATTTATATGGAAAAGTTGTTTAAACGACAACGTAGGTTAAAATAATCGTTTCTTTCTATAGGGGCACTTAAACGAAAGGGCAGCGTTCGTTTTAGCAAACACGGTAATTGAAGAGAAAAGTAGAATCTTATTTATCGAGATCAGTTGTTCATGTTGATCGCTCCAAAGGCTTACTATGACATATTAACAACGGAAATATTGTGGCGCCAGTTTGGATTGGCGGAGAGCCCGCATCACTGGACGGTATAACTGTCGACTCGCTGTGAAACCATCTGATGCAATGTATAAAATCTAGGAAGTGCTAAAAGAATCTGGGCTTAAACAATCGATTGTGGTAGTACACTGCTATCGACTGTATTGTCAACTAAGACCGGTAATTATTAAACCCTGTCAAAAGCATTTAGAATGAAGCATTGGATTGAGGTGCAATATTCGTATATCACGTTGGGATCGCATCAGCTAGATAACATAAAGCTGACTAGTAAGTTAGGTTACAGATTAGAACTGATTATAAATTGAAGACTTAAATTATACTCGTCTAAAGGTTTCTCATTTTTCGGATTGTTTCATGAAACTTAGGTTGTACTACATAGGCACGATGAGTCGTGAAGATATTCTGTATGCGACTAGCTTCCCTCCAGAAGTACAGGCTGCGTTAAATCAGGTATTAGTGCTTGAGAGATCTATCTTATTTCTACGTGCTAGACTTTACATAATCTTCGTATATTAATAGATAGATAGATAATAGTAATTGTTTCTTCTATTTTAGGTGTTGCCTTCCAGTGACCCTCTTGACCAAGCAGATTTTGAGCCTGTCGCATATATTAACTCTATATTTCCCAATGAACAATCTTTAGCAAACGTCGACGACGTCATGATTATGTTGCGTGGCCGCATTGGGTTAGTATATGTACTGTATTGCGTGAACGCAAGATCGAAATACCAGTGGCAAAACATCTGCGTTTGAATTTCACAAATCTCTACTTACATACCTCTACCAAAATCTAAATAAAAAAAGCAAACTAAAGTGAGCAAACGTAAACCGGTTCGAGACGGTGCCAAATGTGAAAGTGTATCTCATATACGAACAGGCCAATTTCAATAAGCTTGCATATTTTTCTATTCAGGGATTTGGACGAGGAAATACGTGAGGTAGTACGTTGTCAAACTACACCCAATGCAGATGGCCGTACATCATTAAAAGAGGCACAAACTGCCCTTCACCACCTTTTCGCTTCTGTTAAGGATATCAAAGTAAGTAAAAAAAAAAAAAAAAAGAACAGCTGATCGAACAGCTTTCAGAAACGTAGACAAAGACTGCGTGCGTGCTCACAGGCTCGGCCTTCGGGATAGCAGCAAAACTCTGTCGGGATAGTTTGGAACTCTGCTAGACAATATGCAGTGTCTGGAGTCAATCGAATCTTATTCTTCTTACCGGGTCTACCTTCTACATAATTCATCTGTGAAAAATAGAGTGTTAGAGGCAACCGAGTTGAGACACTTTGGTCTCAGATCAATAATACGCTATATTTGATTGTATACGGTACGAAAGGAAAAAGCAGATTCGTCAGAGAAGCGCGTAGCAGAAATTACTCGTGACATCAAGCAGCTTGACCATGCCAAAAGACATTTGACAGCTTCAATTAAGACGCTACATCAGATGCAAATGCTTATTGAAGGTGCAGATCGGCTACGTGACCTTACAAGGTGAGACAGCTCTGTAAATAGTCTAGTTTATAAAATGAGATCTCACAAGTTTATATTAGATAGAAAAATGTTTATCTTAAATTATACCAGCTTTTGTTATAGCGATTTAGGAAATAAATAAAAAAAATATGATTTGGCCTTCAAGAACGTTTGGAGCCGCCCTTCCAATGATTGAACCCATACATAGACAGCCGCTTAAGCAAAGCAGCAATAACTACTGTGTTGTGTGTCTTTTTTTAAGCATTTAATTTTATCTCATTTTCAGACAACGAGAATATCAGGGTCTTGCTCAACTTCTCCAGGGAGTAATTACAGTCCTTGACGATTTCCGGTAGGTGAAATTTGAGTGAAGAATATAACGTTAAAACAGTGCAGAAGAATAACGACCTAATTATTTTTTATGGAGGGTTTGACACGTATATTATACGCAGAATTAGCAACATTAGAGCGTAATGTCCTACCTACGTGGGCCGTGTGTAGGGTCCAGTCTCGCCGATTGGGCTTATCCTTGTTGAGATCACTATTCACTAATATACAACTTGCTCTAAGGTTCACTCCGATTCAGCCTAGATCTTCATTCCACGAACCACCTATTAATGAGGATACCTACCTGCAACAATTACTAGCACTGGTAGTGCGTATGTGTCTGCCCGGCCGTGGGATCCGTTTTTGATTTCTTGCGCTTTTGAATAGTTTATCTTTGTCATTTTTTCCAAGGACATGTATTGAGAAGTTATAGGGGTTCAAATGCTATTTTTAAAAGACATCTTTGTCAAGGATTGGTTCTGTTGCACAATTTTTTCTTATGTTTTCCCAGTGTTTTACAATTTTACCCAATGGTTTCCAATTTTTTACATTGCGTCTGTGGTGGACAAATTGTCCTTAACATCAATCGAAAATTTTGCGATCTGAATCGATATGCTATATATGCTTCTATACCTAAAACTACTGTTGCACGTGGAAAAATCGGATGCGGTAGACATACTCCATCTTAACTAACGATGGCGTGCGGAGACGTAGTGTAGCCTTCGCCGCAACCCTTTTTGAACAGCATCGTATAATGGCAGTCACGCACATTTTCGTACACGTCTTACTGTATTCGGCAGTTTTTCACTGCAATTTATCACGCTAATTGGAATACAGTTAATTATTACAGCAAACTAACACATATAGTTAAAAGCCAATTTCCCATGTCTGCTTGTTCGACTGCGGTCATCGTCACCGTTGCCACTGGATACCACAAGCAAACTGCAAGTTCTAAGGGTCGCGAAGGCTCGCGTATTTTTTGCGTAATTTTCTCTTCTGACTCAATGGTATGATTTGTTTTTGCATAGAAATCTAAGTCGAGGGGAAGGTTCTTTTTGGCGCGTACCAAAAACGACCGTTTAACAAAGAATGTCGATGACCACCACCATTGTCCTAGGGGCTCTGTAACAACGTCGCGAACATTTATACCTATGCGATTTACGTAAGAGTAAAATATAAGCAGAAGCATACAGGGAACTAGATAGATCATCTGCACATAGCCGACCAAAAACATTTTAGCGTAATAATTTTTATAAAGCTTCAAGTAATTAAGGAATACTATAATTAAGGAAGAAAAATTACTTTAATTATTGAAATTTACATCTAACTCATCGCTTTGAGTTAAGGGTCAAGCGTTTTTGAACTGAATGCCGTATGCGATCAAATGGTAATGTCTAGTTATTTGCAATGTCTGATAGTCAAGCGTGGTTCCTTAAAAATCAAATTTTAGTTCGTGTGTTTAGAATATTACAATCCGAGGTACTAATGGTTTAAACAGTGATAGACATTGAAAACGATATTTCCAATAAAGGCGTGGAGCGCCCATGTGTCATCTTTCAGGCAACTGCCGAAGTTCATAGAAGTATGGCATAGAGACATCAGTTAAGAAGTCAGTGATTTTATAAAAAAAAAAAAAAAAGAGCGGTTTCCCTTAAGAAAACGAGTAACTAAGCAAAATACAATTTAAATTTACCACGTTTGAATGTTTACTTTCGAAAAGGAAGTAAGAAGAAAACTTTCCACTGTGGTCGCAGATCCAGTGGTGTTCACGTTAAGCCAAGATCTAATCTCATCTTATTCAATTCTAAATAACGTTTTGCTCGACTGTATCGTAATGCAAGAAGATGTTGCTGTCTGGTGTAGTTACCTAATAATATATTAGGTGACCGAAGCAGTGATCGAATTATGACACTGAATCGGACGACGACGTACGTTTTCAGAGATATCTGCGATACTACCTATTTTTCTTTTAGGTTTATTTTTCTTTTAAAGTGGGATACAAGCTTTGAGGCAGACAGAATTAGTATGCTCGGACGCTGCTGTGCGTATTCTGATACAAAATTTTAGCTCATTCGATTGAGCGACGCGATGTGCCTATATTGTAAATATTCATTCATTATTGTGGGGATGCGCACGGCAGATGTTGTACGAAATGGCTCTTTCCCCTTCTGAAGATCTGTTTTTCTGTTGTGCCCAGCTTTACCTGCTGCAGACAGCGGATAGCTTCGGAAGTATACGCTATATTTTTTTATTAAACAGATGTTGCAATCAATGATTGCTGTTCGCCTATTTTTCGGTTCGCTATCACACCAGAAGGCACCAGCAAAAAGTGCTTAATTTCCAATCTCGGCGAGGTATTCGATTTTAGAGCAGAAAACTCTGCTAGAATACTTCTCTCAGCGTTTCGGTCCATTGGTAATTGGACAGTATCACATGAAAATAAGAAACTGTAGTTTAATGCAGACAGTAATAGGCTTTCAATCATAACCGAAGCTTTCGAAAGAGACTATTTTAAAGCTGAAAAACCGAATTAATTCCATTACTTATACTTTGATTGCTATTTACTTGCTTGCAATGAGCGGTGGAAAAGAAACGACAGTCTTGTAATTATCGCGTTTTCTTAATGAAAGAAGTGCTTTTAACACAATCACTTATTGATTTTCAAAGCTATGTACTTCATGTCATTTTCACACAAATTTCGATATTTAACAGTAATGTGGTCAGTCAGTAATTTATGGTGTCATTGGATGTTTCTCCTTTAAAACTATGTCATTATCTAAAGGACTGGCATGTAACAATTTTTGAAATGACCCGAAGTATATCACAAATTGGAAATTGGCTAGTTCGTCATTCCGTCACATAATAAATGATTTGAGAAAAAGGCAACCAAGAGGTGCTAGCGAAAAAATCATTCGTTTTTAACCGTTTTATATTATGTCTGCTTATTTAAACGTTGTTCCCCTAGGCCTCTTATGGCAATACCACAGATTGCCGCACTGGCGGGAGATGTTGCCTCAATTCGTCGAGTTTTAGCCGACCAGATTTCCGCTGAACTTCGCGAAGGCCTGGCAACAGGCCGAACTCCGCGCACCAATGTAGCTCATGCGTGTGCCGTACTTAATCATCTTGAACCGCAGGTGAAGTCGACGCAAACGCTTCAATATTTTTTCTCTACAAAAGGTGCATTGTAATTAGCAGCGCATGCTTATTAGACCACAGTTCTGATCTCGTTAGTTAAGGTTTATTAGGTACGTAAGGCAGGTTAAGGTACGTATTAAAGTGATATACTGTGCCAAATGACTCCTTTTTCCGGTTCGATCAGGTTCGACGCAAACTTATCGAGTGGTTAGTTAGCGAACAGTTGTCGGAGTATCGTGTGCTCTTTCATCTCGACCAAGAAATGGCTTGGCTAGATCACATCGACAAAAGGTATAGATACAAAAAGTTCCACAGAGAAGAGCAAAATTAAATAGCAACTCACTTTTCGCCTAAGACCAACCCCAGACTACTTAAAGGTAGCATAAAGAAAATTGCATGACCATGTTAGGCCGAAGATAATTAAGTTAAGCTATGAAAAATCGGTTGAAAACTTGCTCTCTTAATGTGTGCACCTATAGCAAATAAAGAGTCGACGACCCTATCATTTATATAAAGGCAAATTATAATATGGATGCCTAGTATATGTCGTAATTAACCCAGGTAATATTTTGGCATTTCTAATTTTATTTAGATACCAGTGGATCAAGAAGCACCTGGTTTATTTTGAGGAAACGTTGGGCGGAGTGTTTCCACCGGAATGGGAAATGACTGAGCGGATCGCTGTGCATGCCTGTGAACTTACACGAAAGCAGCTCGCTGATCTTATGGCACTGAGGTACATGGCACTCGTAAACATGTTCTCTTTATTAACAACCTCACATAAAACAGGTAGAAGGACATCAGGTTATATAATATTTACCTTATGTGCTTCGTACTGTCCATTGCGAGTTTTGTCAAGTGATCTTTTATTATAGCCTGTCGGACGCTAAGGACGCTCTACAGTTTAGTGCGCCCGACGCAAAGCAATACCGCATACTGTTCAATAGTATCAAGCGACAAGCTGAAAAGCAGAAAAAAAAACGAGAAAAATAGATTCCGGTTTTAATGAAGGTCCCTTGTAATATATCTCACTACGTCCGTTACAGATCGTCACAGCTGGATGCCGGGCTATTAGTAAATGCTATGACAAAGACGTCCGCTTTCGAAGTGTTACTGTCAAAGCGATTTACAGGGGTAACCCTTCGTACTACAGGCGAAGACAAACGATTGGGTTCTGAAGACACTTCGAATGAGGGGACTATTCCAGGGCTCGCAACAGCAGGTGGCGACTCGGAAGCAGGCACTAGTCCACTTAATAATAGAGCGTCATTCATTGATAGAAATCCTTTCAATGTGAGTACAGCTGAAGCTTTATTCGTCAGATGCGGGTATTAACTGAGTTTGCGGCGAAAGTTATTAGCTTAGGATACGAGCCAAGCCACATCGAAAACTCACTGTGGCAAGAAATTTTGTCTGCATGCAAGAAATGTACACTGAATATTGTAATCCGTTTAATAAATGTGTAGCACGTACCCGCACCACAAGTGAAGATACGGCGACGGTCGTATTGTCGATAAGAAGTGTTATGCGAAATGTCTATTACATAATACCCCGCGAATGATTGGATTTTACAGGGCCTGATCTCTTCCTGCTTCGAACCGCATGTACACGTCTACATGGAAACAAGAGCTCGTGAGCTGGCTCAAATGATAGATAAGTTTGCCAAGGAAGCTGAGCAAATGTTACCGCCCAAGGTAGATATGTCGAAAAAAAACAGCGATAATCAACTTTTTACTGTCCTATGTTGAATATTTCTGGTTTGTTCGAAAGGTTAGAAGATGAGACAATGCGTAGTAACAACAAGCTCCGACAGTTGTAGTGTATTCTTTTTATAGAAACGCTGCAAGTATTTAATGCATTGATTGCGAAATACAGTCTTTTTTACGGAGCTGCTCTTTTAGGTGGATGGACAGCCGGCAGCCACTCTTCCGTCGTGCGCAGATCTGTTTATATTCTTCAAAAAGTGCCTCGTACAATGCATACAAATGCCGGCATTCCGTGGTCAAGGACTGGTTCTGCTAAGCGGCACATTCAAAAAATACCTCCGTGTAAGTGAAGAGCTATCTCGAAGAATTCTAATTGGAGCTCAGGCTTGTAGTCACGTAAGGCATACGTGCAATACGATGCAATTCCTCATACTCGAGGTATTCAAGGTATATGTATTGCAAAATCTTCAGAAATATTGTTGTATAGACGTGACGATATCTACGTTTAGAAAATGTCTCATATCTGTTGCAAGTTCCTGAGATTTATACTTTGTAAATTCTGTACTACAGCCGTATGATTTTTATATTTTTCTTTAATTTTCAGGAATACGCCAGTCGGGTTCTACAAGCTGCCTTACCAAAAGGAGGGAGCAGTGCGGGCAGTGCGCGACCATTGCTGGCCAATTTGCAGACTTTGGTTGAGCAGTCGGGAATGACTGCGGGAACTGGTTTGGCTGGCCTTGGGGGAGTCGTGGGCGGCGTCACAGCTGGAAGCGGATCAGGAGGACCAAGGTACACTCCTGGTGAGATTTGCCAGGTGTGCGGGGTCCTCACAACCGCCGAGTACTGCCTAGAAACTGTTTTACAACTTGAAACCAAGCTCAAGGTACATGCTGTAATATCATATACACGGTGGACCTATAACAATCATTGTTAGGTAAAAAGTGTTTGGTATGCACTGTTTATTTAGAGAATGGCACAGGAAAGACAAATAATGAACTATTTGTACTAGAATATGTTCGTTTAAGATGAATAGTGGTGTTCCGTATCGTGAAGTATTCAATGTTATCAGTGTCAAATTTGATAGATATGCGGTGCCATTAAGTGATCTGTGATTTTCAGGAGAAGTTGTCTTCACCAACGCTGCAGGATGAGATAACCTTCTCGTCAGAATTGGATCTTTTTCACGTGGTGGTAAACCAATGTATACAATTACTCGTTGCAGACTTAGAAGCAACCTGTGAACCTGCATTTGCCTCAATGCTGAAGGTTTGTGGCTGGCCCAGTAACACCTTAGTCAAAAAAGTAATTGTACTTAGCAGTAATATATGGTACTCACCGTTGGTTCATCTATTATATATACACTAATATAAAACACGCAAATTTTCAGACAAACTGGGCGTCGCTGGAGGCTGTAGGGGAACAAAGTCCATTTGTGAATGCCATCGGCTCGCATTTGTCGCACAATATGACGCTTCTTCGCGATGCTCTTGCTAATTCACGCAAGTACCTAACGCAGTTCTGTGTCAAGTTTTCGTCGGGTTTTATGTCGAAGTATATTCATCATTTATTACGGTGTAGACCTATATCATCTGCGGGCGCGGAACAGTTATTGCTGGATACGCACGCTCTTCGAACACTATTACTTGAGCTTCCCACGCTCGGCGCACAGACAGCGAATCTTCGACGAGCGCCCGCTAGCTATACCAAGGTAGTAGCCAACCAGCTGTCAGTTAGGCCAGCAGAAATCAGGAAGGAATTTAAAAAAATCCTAAAAGCCGTAGGTGACATTAAGCTACGTATATGAGTATATATATATAAACTCATATGAGTTTGTTGTTGAAGTTGTTTAAGTATGAGTTTAATTGGCAATAGGTAGATCTAAGTAGTTCAAACTGGTACGACACTGGTACTGGTTGTGTTACTTCTAGCGCGTAATGTTTGTTCATTAATATTCTTCAGTAACTTACGTGTGGTAGCATTGCCTGTGTATAATGTAGATTTGTGTTTCAATAGGCGTAAGGCTTGCCAAATTCAGTAATGTATATGCTGCTTGCTTGTTTCAGGTGGTTATGAAAGGCATAAGCAAGGCAGAGCTTATTCTAAAGGTTGTATTAACGCCGTTAGAGCCAGCAGACGTATTCGTAACAAATCTACTTCGACTTTTGCCTGAAACAGATCTAACTGAATTTCAGCGGATACTTGAGATGAAAAATGTTCGTAGGCATGACCAACCAGCATTGATCGAACGTTTCAAAAGAAAAGCCGGCCCGCAGGTAAAACTTAATTTTTATTATTAGGTGCCAGTTTTCACACGAGAAGTTGATAATCACCATCAGCTATCTTCGTCAAGGTTTTTTGATGGCCTGATGCAAGCCTTATTATGTTTCCTTGTAGCACAGGCAGGTTTTTTCCCGTATAGTCATTATTATTGCGTTATTAATGCGTCATCCGCCTTATGAAAGTTTATTTGTGATTTGTACGGTATTCTTTCAAGGCAATTGTCTCAGCGTCAACCGAGGAAAAGAGCACTGGTTTGTTCTCAGTATTGAATCAGGAGAGCGGACGCATTATGCGACTTGAGAAGTTATTAAAGAAGAAGTTCTAAGCCAACACAATAACGGTCGTTTTATGTATCTAACTCTGGAGCATGACGATTGTTATATTCTGAGTAGGTAACACGATGTTGGAAAATTACGTTAGAAGCACTTTTTTGAAAACAGAACCAGCGAAGTACAGTAAAAGGTGTTAGCTTTAGAGACCTCTGTTCTGAACATGATCGTTGATTGTTGAAGGCCCTAAAAATGTACAAACATATTGGATTCTTACTTGAAATTAATAAAAAAAAAAAGCCGCTAATATATATAGAAGCCAAATCTGTATAATATATATATGATAATGAAACGAAAAAACAGGTTACGCAAAATCGTAACGCTAGACCATTAATCTTTTTTGATATTTTAGTATATTCCAAGGTAGAACTAAAAAAAGGACTCAAATTGCCGTGTGTAATTTACCCTGTTGTAAATAAACGTAAGTTTTCATTAATGTTTCGTAAACAACTATTCGCCGAATAAAGTAAAAAAGAAAAATGACATACTCCACGTGTAGAGTAGCATTTGTTCTGTTCCTTGTCTAGTTAGATTCTTCTTCAACCCAGGTAACGATGACATTATTATATCAGATGTTATAAGCATTAGAGTTATAAAGAGTATT
The DNA here is from genome assembly GCF_002532875.2 of Varroa jacobsoni. Lineage (NCBI taxonomy): Eukaryota > Metazoa > Arthropoda > Arachnida > Mesostigmata > Varroidae > Varroa > Varroa jacobsoni. The sequence goes on along the minus strand of NW_019212968.1, from coordinate 360,527 downwards.
TTTACTGCAGGCTAGCATTATGGTTAGTGTGTGATTAGGTAATTTTTTAAATGCACTCTCTCGCTTATCCCTTTACTACAGAATGCTCATGTTCGTATCGAGAAAAACAATAAAAATAAAGATCATACAACAAGCTAGTCTATTTTCAGAAAGAAAATATATAAAAATTATCACTTGCCCTTCCGAATTCGATACATCATCTCAATTGATTAAAGGAACACATCAGCTTGCCAACAACAGCCACTCCGTTAAACTAGTTTAAAATGTTATAATCAAATAGGTGAATATAGGCCTTGTAGACCTTGTAAAGCGTTATCAGCCACCCTCAATTTGGATTGATCGACTTAGCAGGAAACAGATTGAAGGCTTGAAATGCTGAATACGCAACATAAACGAACATTAAGTGGTATATACTGTAGATAGATAGAGCAACAGATACCACCTTGCTCTGATGTGTCAGCAGCGAATTCCCGGAAAAGCGTTTCGAAGCATGTCTTTTTTCGTACGATGTAAAAATGCTGGAGAAGTGCCAGAAGAAACACACAGCTGAATTGCAGAATTACGCGCGTATCGTGTACGCGCCGATCGCAGCTTGCTACAGAATTGACCAACCAGCGGTTTCTAGGCTTTTCTCTCAAAATTTTTGATGACCAAATTGCGTCATATGCTATAAAGCTGAGGCTCGCTCGACAGTTTGACGCTGTATATACGCATTTTCATACATTGTCACATACAGCGAAATAATATCGGCTAATATACAAAGAGCTCGATAGAAACAGAATGATCTTTTATATAACGTAGAGGTAACGTCACTGTCTTTAATAAATCAGGCGTACCAGGCTTAGCAAAAAGAGCCACTGCCATTGGAGAATAGATTCACTAGTAATCGATAATGACTGCCGATAAGTTCAGGCTGTACGCTAACGCCAAAACCAAAGTGCACATGCCCTTGGCTAGGCAACCCGGGTTATGTCTCTATGTTAATTAAAACATTCATCATTACAAAGACTACCAAACTGATGCGTTTAAAACTCGGCGAAAGCATATACTCCTCCTCAGGACTTGATTCAATGCCCTGAAGATAAAATAGAACACATTGGTTTCCTCCTCGTCAGTTTATCAGGCAGCTATAGCCATGGCTCGGGCGTTTGTTGGCCTCTCTTGGCGCTAGGTGGTAAGACTTCCGTTGAGATATCATGACATTTTTTGACATGATTTTGAGACATCCTTAAAGGCGTCCATTACGGATCTATGTAATTATGGACGGAGCTTTCAAGCGTAGCTGAATAGTGATATACGTATTGCTACGGGTCCTATTCGAAAACGATCGCGTTCTGTCAACACTTGCGAAATTAGCGTTCCATCGCAGACAGTTGTTTATAGTTTAGACCCCAAGCTGTCCACTGCGATGATGTACTACTTTTTACAAACAACGTACCGTCTGGTATTGTATATATGTAACTGCATAGGATGGTACGCGGAGAGTAAGAAGAATGAAAACAGTTTGAAACAAGTACGCATATAGTATAGGTCGAAGTCGCTTATTATTATCGACACGGTGAGTTTACCATAGATAGATAATATATATATATATATGTTTAAGAATATACCACAGGTAGAGCATATCATATAAGTCGTATGTATGAAACTCGCAACACAATGTCTACAAAACCAGAGATTAAAGGTTCTATGACTGTACGGAGGTGGAAGACTTAGCAAACAGATACGTGAACGCGAATTCATTAAGCCTAGGCCAGATACCACATCGGATTACTCATGCATCAAATCATGTGACGTAATTTGCTTCAATTGTTGCATATTGAAATATAGCGGAATGAGCAGAGCATGTCGATAAAGCTATGAATCTTATATCACTTAGTAATAAATTAAGATCATTTCGCAACTATAGATCTTTTTTGCTACGTCATCTTCGTAGCCGAAGAAACTTATGTATGTATCAAGATATAAGGCAAACATTCGCAAAGCCAAAACTTTAAGCGCGTTTTTTTTTATTGATATTTGGACGTAATGCCCGCAGGGCACATAGAAAATTTGACATTAACCAATGGACACTAAATTAGAAATTAACACTTATTCACTAGACGTTGTTCAACAAAGACGTTGCTGATCTTGCTTAAATAATATGGGATCAACTTTTTTGATAAACGTTATGTGGATCACTTTAAATTATATGTAGTGATTTGCTTGTCAGTATGGGCCACTTATGTAGGCTCCATAAGTGGTCACCACTTGCAAATTTGCGACAAAGTCTTTGGTTTCGAAGGGTTTCATTTGATGACCAAGTAGAAACGACTGCAGCAGAGGATGTCTATTGCGTAGTCTTAATTACCAACCCAGATATTATCAACAAGCCAGCTCGGAGTGATATACACGTAATATGTGACTAAAACCTCTAACATAACGAGAGACTGATATCAGACTGATATCCGAAAAGCACACACATTTAGGAAACTGTTCCCGTCTGTTCGTCTATCTCAAAAACCAGTAGCTTCCTATAGTTTATATTTAACGTAAAATAACAACCAGTCCTTATTTTGGTATATTAGATAAACAGATAATCAGCAGGAAATTTAAACAGCTGCTATATTAGTTCAATTTCACGCCCTGATTAAACTTGTTACTAAAAAAGTCACAATCAATATTGCTGAGCCATTCCGTGTAGTTTTTACCGTCGTACAAACAAGAAAGGCATTTTGTCAAGGCATCTTTGCTTTTCAGTAGTCTTCCCGTGCATAACAAATAGATCAATCACAAAAACAACTACAGGCCAGTAACGCATAAAGAAACTGTTTAATAAAAAAAGACGCCGACATCGCATCTTTTAAACGCAAGAATACTATTAGAAAAGCTCTTGGCTTTCCATAACAATGTAACTACCTTTCTATAGAAAGCATCATGAATCAACACCAACATAGCTTTACAAACGAAAAAAAGATTGGATAATTTATAGTAATATTAATAAATCGTTATATTTGTTCGATTTTAATTTTTATAAGAAAGTCTGGATGAAGCTGGGGTATAGAGTCCGTCCCCGTGATAGCTAAGTGGGTAACGCACCTATGTGCTAATCTTAAGACACGTTACTGTCTAGGCTCGAAGTCGGCTATAGGCATACTTCGTTTCGTGCGGGGAATCACCGTCTGATGAAATGCCTGTCAGGGACGTCAAACGCAAAACTCGAAAAATAGAATGTGTAGGAGGCCTACCCGCCAGTCGGTATGTTGGGGGTTTCTTACCAAGAACCTAGACTCTCACCATTTTATGGCAGCGACAAAGTTTACGATTGACCAAGCTTGGCAAAGTCGTCGGATTATGAAATGAGGAGCATGAAACCGGAAAGTCAACCGACCGGTTCCTGTTTGAAATGAGAAGCAGGCCATTATCGAAATAACCGTTGGTACTGATAGCTAAGTAAGTAATCATGGTCAATGTGGCTCGACCGCTATGTACCAGTGTTGAAGGAGATTTTACGAACGAAAAAGTAAACAAGCGGCCTGCTTTCTAAATCGAAAAAGCAAGAAGTGATACCCAAATGTGCTATTTAAATCTATAAATGCGGAATCTATTTCTTAAAGTTCACAGTTATTAATAGTTAGTTAACAGTTATTAATAGTTAGTAATATTAGCCTGGTATGCAAAATGCGCGATCCAAGTCTTTAGATTTGTGCCATGGAATCCTGCAAAGAGGTCACTCTTATGTCGTTTGAATGCAACAAGAAAGCCAAGAGGAAAAGAAGTCCGGAAGACTAATTCGCATCTCTAGTCTAATGGCGTTGCTATGTTGTTGTATTTAGTTCCCTCCGCTAAGCGACCCAGTAGAGTGTAACTCAATTTCCACAGCGCACAAAAAGCCTACAATCGCATTATGAAGAATGTTTCACCCACGTCACTGTTATCTGGTGAAAATATAGGGCTGTGACTCTATAACACCTTGATTCATTTCCCCAGCAAGCTTTATCAATCCCAACAACATTTTAATCGATTTTTAAAATTCGTCATTTCACCCCGAATACTAATTGTTATCGAAAAGAGCCAGGTTGCTACCATTTGTCGGTTAACGAACGACTGAGCTGCTTCATCAAATTGAAGTACATAGTAGTAAGGTGCAGGATAAAGATCCTTCTATTATTTCTAATTAAATTGCTGTTTAACTATTGCAACCATATTAAAGTACTGCTGCAAGACCGTCCTGGCAGAAACCGCTGAAGACCGTCCGCGTGTTAGTCGAATCATTGACAGCGATGCTATTTGTGATGATATTAGGAACCGTATGAAAATGCCTTTTTCGTTGTTCAGTACATCCCGATACTAATGTACACTATTAACTAATAATCAAATCTTCTTGTAGTTTGGACGATTTGTCATCCGGTCGAAGCACGTATTAATAAACAAATGAACAGCAAAACTGTGCATTCCTTGAGCATTCTGGGACACCTTCAGAGATCTCTTGTATACGTTAAGGTAATAAAGGAGGCCTAAACAACGTCTATTCGCCAGATTTTACGAGTGTTTCGTAAACACGCCCTGTTTGCTTATCGCGCTACAAACAGCCCGAGCAAGAGAGCCACTTTGGTCATTGTAAATAACATGTTTGTCCGATTTGAAGATCAATGTGTCCACTTTTTTCTGTTGAGAACAGAATCACTTGTAGTCTCCCCAAGTTGCCTTTCAGAAGAGCTCGACTGAGCCTTCGGTTCTCCGTGCAAGATTTCTCACAGTAGAGGCCATTGTGACTGCCCAACAAAAGTTCGGTACAGATTCTTTTAAACTGACTTACTTTAAACGTAACGTAAACGTAGCACGATGCTCTCGCTGCTAATGCACTTAAGTAAGTCCAATCAAATACAGTTCGAGATGTGCTTCTCGTGAAATGCTATCTATAGGAGGGGGCATACAAAGTTAAACTTGCTAAGTAAACGTCTGTAACTCAATCGAATGACATCTATTTTGTCTTATTTAAATGGTCATAACTGTATTGTGCTAGAATAATTAACAGATTAGGTGACGATGATGCGATCTGACGACGATAGCTAAAATTGTGAAATAAGACGCATCTAATCCGAGGCACCTATATATAGTGCCTAAATGTGTCCTAGTATTTGTCTATCGTGGAAATTGCGTTTCGCGACGAAATAGCATAACCATCTTATTCTTCGGCTATCCATATCAATAACAGTGATCTGTTTGTCCATTGCTGCAGATATTTGATGAGGCCGTCGCGCAGAGGAAAATGGGCTAATGATCTCTAGTAGGCATGGCGAACTTCTACGACAAGTGAATTCTGGCCGTTTGACAAAACTTATCACACAACATACTAGACTACAAAATACTAGGAAAAACTATTAAGACGTCGCGTTCGGCGCAATAACGGATCATCACGCCTGTACAACGACGGTGATGTGTTTAGCAAAATGATTGTCATTGCGGGGACAATAACCAATCACCACTGCTTCCAAAAAGTCCCTGAGTGAAACTGAGTGAAATACGGCATTCGGACCGTATTTGCTGCGGTGCGAGCTAGCTTTATGAAATCGTCACTGTATACCTATATACTATATATTATATATATATATATATATATATATATATATTTCATTAATAGTATATGTGTATATACTATTAATGAACTTAATAGATCTGATGGAAACAACACGTCGATATTCGCTGTCCTAGTCAGATCGACTCTAGGTCAGACTGCGACGACGACCCATTGCGGTCTTTTCACAACGGACCCTTTTCTGACGAGATTCGGTACTATGGACGTTACCGTAGTCCTCGCCAACCCTCGAAAGCATCTGAGCCGGGCCCAATGGTTACAGTATTTATAGTCGCTGTAGATCGGAAAGAGACGAAGATCGAATTGAATGTCCCCCGGCGTTCGGCTCTGCTTTGTCCATTGTTACGACGCAACCTCTCCTCCTCTCTTTACTGCCGTCGACGCCGCTTCTGGCATCGTCGGGTACCGTGCGAGTGTGCCTTTGGCTGGTTCACCGCTATATTCCCAACGTGGCTGTGTCCCAAAGCGGTGCTGTCTTGTTTCCTCGACGTCGCAGCTAGTGTAGTGTCCGTCCGATGCTATCATCGGGTGTCGACGTATCGGATAACGTTTGGACGCGTCACACTGCGACTGATCTAACCCTCGAAATTTTCCGGCATTTACGGTTCATCGAAAAGAAAAGGCAGAAGCATTTTTCTCTGACGAAAACAGTCAACGCAACGGAGCATTATTTGTCGTCGTCGAAAAGACACAGTTGGAGCTGTTAACGTTGTTGGAACCGTTGCCGCTATTGTCGCGTAGAACTGCGCGTAATTCCAATATGAGACGGCGTCAAAGTGAAAGGATTCTACCACTGTTGGCAGCTCTACTACTACTAGAGGTGATAGTTACGACTGGGGATATTGCCCGTGCCCAAGTTTTTAGCGGGACGAGTGGGGACGCTGAGTTCCTTAGCGCGGCCACGAAAACGGTTTACGCACACGATCAGGTGGTCAAGGCGCGGACGAAGAAATTACACGGGGACAGCAATGCGCACATCAAGAACGTTACCACGACGACCTCTGAAGTTAGGTCGAAGTCAGCTGACGTGCCCACATTGGAAAGGCAGGGCGCTGCTAGCAATACTTCAGTGGCGAACCAAGTAACGACAGCTATAAGTCAATTTGATCTCGGTTTAGGCTATTACAAGATGTGTCCCTTCCCATTTTCTTACCTGCATCAGTGTGAAAACTCCTCAGAGTGCCCTGGAAGCGACTGTTGTGGAATGTACGCTTTTCCAGGCCCCAACCGTTGGAGGCGGTCGTGCTGTGTCCCTAGCAGCGTGACCACGATCGCTCGAGTTGCGCGTCTCTGTATCAAAAGCGACAAGCGACCCGGTGTTACCGGTGAGTTAAAGGAGAGACACGCACACACACACACGCACGTCATGTATAAATGGTCCACCCATGTATACATGTTGTAAGCAAATGTAGTCCACCTGTAATAAAAGCCGGGCGTTTGTTTACGGTTGTCGATCTCTTATGCATGGGTAGTATTTCGACAATTACTTAAAAGGTTTGACCAGAAGCTTGGGAAATCTGACAGTTTATATTCCTGCAGAAAGCCTGTGCTATAACACATTATTCTGAATAGTTTTAGTTATAGTGTACTCAACGATAAAAAAGTGTTCGAAAGAAAGGCAAATAACAGTGGTCATAGCAATATATGCAAGATAAACTGGATACAGGATCTTTAACTCATTTGTGATCACTTTCTCTCCTGCTGCAAGCTATTCATAACACTGCTAAGCTGAAAAAAAGGACGAAATATTTATGCCTCGACTTATTATTCCTTTTAAGCTATCGACGTAGTTTGTAGACCTTTAGCGAACCTTATCAATGAATAAGCTCTAGTTTCTTTTTTTAACTGGACGTTTTTTAAGCTGTTTTCACAAGCTACAAATAAAATTCTATTACTATAAAATATTACAATACAATAAAAATACTTTCTGCTCAGCCATTTTTTTAGTCCCTACATGCCAAATCCATTCTTGTCATCTTGCAAATTGCTCAAGTAAAAATTTCTGCACTTCCGCGTTACCAAACGAGCTGCACATAGTAACAGATACGATAATGGAGAGAAAAACAATGCTAATCTAACTCTAAAATAGTTTAGTCCGTCGGAAGGCGCGCTGTCTTGTCATTTAGCTTCGTAACCCCAGGGGTAATTCTGTGATCAGTATCGCCATAATGAACCCGTTGCAGGATGTCACTATTAAGGCGAACATTATTCTAAATCTCGTTTATAGCGGTCTGAGCTTCATCTGAATTGCTTTAGTGAACGAAGTACCTCTCGTTATCGGTTGCAATAATTTGACGATAACGGTGCTTTGCCGTCAATTTCGTACTATGCCTTGATGCTATTATAAAAAGCTTACGCCAAACAAACATTTTATATGGTAAGATTTGTTTAGGAGATCGAAGTCGAAGACATGCTCGTCCCTACCGCTACTATAACGTATGTACAGGGGGAATTTAATAGTAAAGTAGACAATTAATTGAATATAGAAGTTGTATATCTCACCAAATGCTTTCTTTCTCTGTCCCTGCCTCTTGCTCTCTTTACCCTCGACGTTTGCTTCCTATGTTTACTATGACTCCGACCCCGTCTCTCCTCTTTCTATGTGTTTCGATGTCTTTCGCAACATTTGTTTGGTTTTTCAGATTGGCTCCGCCTAGGCATCCAGCTTGGGGTGGCCATATATTCGTACGCCGGGTAGAACCATTAAACTGCCTTCCTCATTGCGTTTGTACTGTATCATCACCATCACCACAAGCACTGACCCCAATCAGCATCAGCTTGCTCCTCATTCAGTCGTATTTTACCGTCATTGACATGCGGATGACGTTCTATTTATAAAGCATCAGCCCTATACAAAGCACGCTTGGCTTCAGCAGCAGCCACAAGCACAGGTAATGGCTATCCGGCAGACCAACCAGTAGCTACTATTACAACAAATACAACTGCACCAGAATCCAGCATGAAGAGGCAAAGTGGACAACCACATAATGATAAAAGCTAATCTTATCTAATTCACCTCACCTCAGATCAGAGACAACTAACAACTCTGAAACAAACAACAATGGCTAGATAGCGTGGACAGAAGCAACTCTGGCGAGAATATCACTAACTGTACTAGGAGACAGGAAGAATCAATCGAATACGTGGGCGGATCCGTTTGGGGCCTGTGTGACGAGACACCGCTAGCACACAACAGTGGCAAATAATGCTATTACGTGTTGGCATGCCGAAAACATCTGTTTGGTCTTCCATTGCTATGAGCCTATTTCCTTCACTCGTTGAAGGTAAAAGTGTGTCTCAGCTTAGTGTGCCACAGCTTTTCCTAACGCTACATATTATTATTTACCTTTACCTATACGAGATGCATGTACAGACCAATTATAATTGACTCCAAAAATTAATTAGCGCCATAGACCAGAGAACGCTATCTTCGGAGCTGCCTTCGCATGTTACGCCATACAGAGAGAAGGTCTTTACGCGGTGTTTGATACAAGTGAAAAGTCATCCACTTTCCTAGAGAAGGTTAACAACGATTCAAGGGGTAGAAAAACAGTATTTGAGCGCATATCAGCAAACTATACTGTAGCCGTAACTGGGGTAAGAAACATGCTTAACGCACCGCTAACCAAAGAACATATCTGTTGTATTCGGTAGGTTTTCTGCCTGTCCGTCCTAAATAGCTTCACATAGCGATCGTCTTTATCTAAATCTCACGACATACGGCTATGAACTGGAAATGCAAATGCTCGAGGCGAAAGACACGAGAAGGCAGCCGATTAAGTTGTGGAGGAGCCACGGGTAGATACACAAAGTGTGTCTATGTCTGTGTTTTTGCGTGTGTGTGTATATAATATTTCTCTTATATGGCGGACTTTTGAGCGATTCAAGGAAAGAAACCAATAAACAGCTAGTGCAAGGAAATGGTAGATAACTTGTCTTTCGGTCGATGCCTGACAGGAACGCTATAGTATAATATTCATAAAAACTTTCCCTACTTGAAGAAAAGTGCGAAAAAAACTTGCTGTTTAGTTATTTTTCATTCATCCTGAGGCCTACCTTTTTATTTAGGTCGGAAGAACAGCTCTCAGCTGCTTTAGGGACCGCTTCTAAGCTCCATCTTTGTCTTTCATCGCCGATAGTAGTTCTCAATGGGACATATGTCCGTAAGCATTGCTACCTCAAACTGTGAGCATAACATACCTAGTTTTTTATAGACTTCGTTTGGTATCCTCGCCAAAAATAGTATATTTTTGTGTGTGTATATGTCTGTGAAGTATATTCACTGAAATTGCACTTGCGGAACAGTTCTATATATGCTTTGCTTTAGCTTGGACGACAGGTGAACTAACAGAGAACTAGCCAGTAGGTAATCTTATTAAGTTTTATTAAGAGCTTGGTCCGCACGAGAGGTGCACGTTTTCCTTGATTTTACGAAAATCATTTTAATCCTCCTGTCGTGCTTTCATTCCTCTTAGTCTGATCCGTAGTGTTCTTCGGAACACTCTTACAAGTCTACCAGCAGAGGTATAAAAATACCTTCATTAGTGCCTCTTGCATGTCCGAAATGATTTCGCGACTGTTTTCAGTCTAAAAGACCTTTGAAAGGAATAACTAGTAAACAGTAAAAATATAATGATCAGATATTTTTTTTTTTTGCATTTAACTAGCTACGGCTTTATCGTGCACTGACGCGCAATGGCTTTTGCACCATTTCAGGTAAACAACAGCTCGTAGCAGTGAACGAGGTAATTGATCATGTCACAGCCAGTGGAGATCCGGGTAAAGGGTTACATGTACCCCTAGCGAAAAATAGACGGCAGCAGAAAGCATCGAAATCTCATGCGGAACCGAAGCAACAATTGTCGGTAGGAGAAGAACTTTCAGCGGAAGAAATCGCATTGGTGGATCCACCAAGTGTTCTTCTACCTGTAACTGTAGTAAGTGGAGATGATGTTATTGTACTTCCGGAAGGTGAAAGCGAACGGCTGCGTGCGAATGCTTCAGACGCCTTTGCAAACGAAGCGATGCCCGACGAAGCTTCATCTGTGACAATTAATGCAACAGCTGATGATGATCTAACTAAGACGAATGATAGAACGTTTCCGTTGTTGTATTTTATCAAGGGCATCAAAAAAGGATGGTCCAGTCACACTAGTATAGTCCATGAAAGCATAAAGCACATTCACAAACTGCACGACAGTCTTCAGCCTAAACTACATGACCTGGTCAAGGCCCATCTAAAGGGAGGAGCTGCAGATAATGTATGCCCTGTTGTTCGAGTCTACCATAAACATTGCGGTAGACCCTGTTCGACTCACAAACACTGCAAAGACCCACACTACGCATGCTGCAGGGTAATCTGCGACGATCCTTGGGAGAAACATTCTTTCAAAAGGGGACTGTATTGTCACCGAATGGTTGAAGGTAAATGGATGTTCGATCACTCAGATCCCCCACAGGATTCCCTCCCATGGGGTGGTGAACACTGGGGTTGGGATTCTGGGCTCTCGATACTGGAAATGCTTATGAAGCAACACAAGAATAAGGCGCCACATCATGATTCGCTTGGAGATAAGAAGGTTTTTCTCATTGGTTAACCCGTAGACGATTCTTTTCTTAATTATATACCAGTGTTTCGAACACAGTCTATTAGCATGAATCAAATTGAAATTTTTTTCGAAAGACTGTCTCTATCATATATTATGATTAGCTTGCTATATAAATCATTGAGCTCTAGAGTGTTCCAAACGTAGCAGTTATCGGTAAAGGATATCATTCATATACGGGTCCCTTATACGCTAGCTACTCAACAGCGACAAATGATGTGTGTGCGGGCGTGTGTGTGTGTGTGTGTGTGTGTGTGTATCTGACAAAAACATAACATTTATTATAAACAAGCCTAGCTTATTTTTTAGAAAATTTCTTAGCAAACTTGTTCTTTATAAAAGAGGAGCACATCTATAACGGTGAGCTATGTGCAAAACAACTGCTGAACTAATAGGCTAGCGTTTTGAAGTATTTATATATATATATATATATATATATATATATATATATATAAGCTAGCATAGATTTGATCTAGGTATTATTTATTATCCGGTTAGGTTATTAGAACCATTTATTTATTCGGTACATTATTTTGAATATAATGAAAGTGCTTTAGTACAGTGTATGAAGTGTGCGTTTGACGGACAACTGTCGTCCGCTATTTCTAGGAACCGTTTGTGTTGCCACAAATAGAATCTATTGTATTTGGTAAATAAACAAATTAAATAAAAAAAATTGTCGGGACGCTTTCACTCCACTTGATAGAAACAGAAGCAAGCTGCTTTCGTATTAGTTAAACCTTCCTCCAATAATTTTGTATATGGTAATGCTGGTACAACAAATGTTTTTTGTATGTACTTATATAATCATCTGGTAAGTAGATGCTATGCTAGTGTCAGAACTGAGATGATTCAACAATTACTCTGTAACGAAAGAGCGTACTTTATAATGCGTACGTTTTTTGGTACGTTTTAATCGTCGCGTGAAATAGTCAATGAACACTGGCCCTAGCACGCTTGCAAAACTGACGTTTCTGTACTTTAATCGCCTGAGCAATATTCTTCGAATCATTCTTTGTCTTGCAGTTTGCGGAAAGGTGATTTTTTCAGTAAATCCCTAAGGGATAAACGATATGCTGCCTTTCTACTCATCGGTGGACACAACTAGAACTCGAGTATTGCTCACATATTTAGCTATTTCGGTGACGTCTTTGTTTTCTATTTTAGTCTGTTCATTTCGTAGAAGCTGCGTCACACTCAAAATCTGAAAATCAAAGTTCTTTCTAGAAGAACCTCAAATATCCTATCAGAACGTAATCCCTTTGGCGCGACTGCACGGCGCGTGCGGAGTTCCGCATGTCTCCGATGTACGTATCAGCAGATGAAGACATTTATGATCATCGCGAAATAGCTGGACACTCATCAGAAGTCAGAGGCTTGAGGACAGAAAGGCTTCAATTGCCTAGATTGTGCAAGCGTTCAACTGAAGAGAAAACACCGCATATCGTGTGCCTTGCCGTACTGCTAAGCGTACTGTCTTTTTGCCTGTTCTATTTTTTATATCGACCATTAGAGTCAGTAACTGCACATGATTGCTCATGATGAGGCGTGCGATCCATTCACCCATTCCTCTGTTCGTAGCAGTACCGATATAGAACCTCTGAATAATTGTGACAAATGGAAAAATCAGCACTGATGATTATGGTAACCGCTATTTGATTCGTCATGAAGCTTGTACGTGCAAATTTTGTATCGGAAGCTGAATACCATGTACTGGATTGATAAGCGGCACGTAGGAGCAGAAAATAGCCTGAATGATGAAAGACATAAAATAACGTTTCCGTTTCTCGAAATTGATCAGGCAGAGTGTTGGCAGAAATCTGACATTGTGAAACAGTTATGGACGAATTAAACATGTACTTAGTAATGTATTTGAATGTTTAATGTTTTGCACGATAACGTCCGAGTGGAATGGTAATAATGTTTACTAAAAGCACATTAGCAAATGTATTTGAATAAAAAAAAAAACTGACAAATTTGAGTAAAGGATACGCATATACAAACGTAGACGCCTACAACTGGGAGTACTGACATGACGAGACAGGGAAATCCCAGCTTGTAAGGAGAGTAACCTTATTTAGCAAGACTGATGGCAATCACTCGAAAGTGCCGATTATGCAGCGTCTCACGCGTAGAACTTAAATTGACAGAAGTATTTACGTTTAGTCGAAAGAAGTACCCCTTAATTGTCAATCAGGCTTTAACTTGAAGTTCCTCGAGTTCATGCTAAAATGGAAGAGGGTGTACCTGAACGCTTTAAAAAGTTTGGCGCCGAAGGTACCACTGCAGGCCAGCGCGGTGGTTCTTGATCGAAACATCACAATACTACTTTACGATTCATTGGGTTACCACGATCGAGCTGGCTTCAAATTCTGTGTGTTAAAAACATTGATTTTGAACTTCAGGAACTGGTTGGCGGTGCACAAATTGTGTATTGATCGGTTGAATTATATAAGCGAACACCTAACAAACAGGAATGGACGAAATGTAAAAAAGCATCGATGATGGCGACAAAACAATGTAATCATCTCGGTACCGAAATGGCTCAGGTTGTACCATTTGGTATTGTTGATCCAGGGTGCCTGTTCTGAACGACGTCGCAATTGAGTAGTACGATTTTGCCAATTTTTTTGGTATCATTGTAAGACATCATCTCTGTGTTTGTTTCATTCGTACTGCCCAAAACTGTCGGTCCTGCTACGAATGTACTCGGAATTCAGTGCTCCTGGTTCTCTCTTAAACATATTTATTTTAATTTAGGATCGGGAATAAAAATAATTAAAATACAACAAGAACAAGAAGATACAACAACTATAAAGGACTTTTTAATAGAAGTTCTATACATGTATAATATAATTTTATTTAAATAAAATAAAAATAAAGCAATTTGCAAAGAGATATTATAGTCCTCGATGTTGCGTAAAAAAACAAGCCTTATTTTTGAAAAATCTAGAATTTTTAGCAAAAATATTGATCGGGTGTGGTGCCTTCATCGAGCAAAAGACATCATTCTTCAAGCTCATTTGTAAACTATAGAAATGAATACGGGTCAAAGGTCAACCATTTTTTGATGTTCAACCCTCATCAGATTGCGAAGACCGAACCTATAAATCACTTGTTTTTATTGTGTGTATTTCGCTTATTGAGCTAGTCGTAGCTAGAATTCTTTTAGCTCTTCAATAGATATGTATGTATTTGAATTGATATGCCAGTAGCTGCATTGGTACACGATACGATCGAATTCTTAGGCTAAGCTTAATGGAGGATCCAGCGTTAGCACTGGAACAGGAAAAGTTAGGGTAACTTCTGTCTGGTATTACCTAAACAAGGCATAAGCGAACTGCAAGTTATGATGTTGATCTAAATGTTCATGGAATGCTTCGACTAGGCGCTTAGTTAGTTGGCAGCTTTCGTACCAAAGCTTCTGGATATGGACTTCCATCTATATATTTAGCTGGAGTTCAGTTTTGATAAATATCAATGCATTTAAAAATGTATGGATAAAAAAATAGACTATCATAAGACAAAGGACTCGGCTTTACTGTAAATCATCTAAATTTAGTGTATTTCGGGCTTTTTTTAGGTTCTTCTAGGCCTTTCACTGCAATAACTGAAGATACTGGCTCAAAGATAGCATACTTAGCCTGGTACATATAGCTACTAGCCGATGTGAGAAAATGGTGTAAGTTCTTGCTTTTATTAGGGTAAAGTGGCGCCTTATCCGCCTGCTGGCAGGCGACCGATCTTGTGCAGACTTTAGGACTGTTATCTAGTACAAGATGAATTTAAAACTATTTCCTTTTTTTAGCGAACCTGCTTCCTTAGCAAGTTTATCAGCTAGGATAACAGTAACAGTTCGCAAAGGAATAATGATTCGTTGGCAGAAATTTCTAATACATTTCGCTCGAAGGTTTACTAATAACTAGTATCTACGCGAAAGGAACATGCTAACTTTTATCACATATCCCTAAATGCTGCACGTTCTATAGTTTCCGTAAAACCGATAGGTTTCAAATTGGTCTAGTCGAAAGCAGTACTCGCTTTGTATTGGTCTACAGAGCAATGCCCATTCTTGATTCTGATTATCTATATAGCGTATAGTAAAGGTAATATGAACCTTTGGGTCATTTAGCCCCTATCTTGATGAGAGATTTCTAAGAACGGATAGAATATTTCGCGCTACTAGCGATTCTGAATCGATGAAAGTTAGCCGGTTTTATTAAGCAGGTTAAACGTGCAGTCAGACAATTAGGCAGTTATCGTGCATAGATGCTATCCTTGCACGATAGATAGTTACGATAGAAGGAATCTCCCTATAAGCGGTAGGTTTTCTTTTATCCTTTACGAATGTCTCGGCATATTATTATCGTAGTGTATGAATCTTGTCTTAGGCGTTCTTCTTTGTCATCTACGGACTGCTCAAAACCAATAATCTCAGGAAATCAATAAGTATATTTTTTAGTTAGAGCGATGCTCTTCTATCGCTTAGAAATTTTTTGGAATCATTTTGGTCCTTTGCGATTCGCTCATGAAAAAATATAGCCCCTGGACACTTCAGCAGAACCTAATAGTTAACGTACGAAAACAGACCAAATGGCCGTGGGAAAGACTTTGTAATAACGCTATTTTGAAAAACAAATGTCAGGCCGAGGAGGTATTGAAAACCAATAAAGGTTTCAAATTGTTAGGTAGCATGAGTGTCCATGATGCTCGAGTCATTGCGCGAGCAGTTGACAGAGTATAAGCAATTGATTACTAAATAACCTCCTGGCTAGAACTTTATTGAAGTTTTTTTACATGGTTGAAGAATAACAAGGTTTCGAAGTCCAACTACAATTTGCTTCGCTGCCTTGGCTTTATTGCGAGGCCCCACTAAAAGATTAATAACATGATCGAACGAGTTCAGTCTTCATCGTCAGTCTGCTTCGATCGGCAACTATATTAGGCATACACCATATTTGATTTTATCACATTACAAATCAATATGGCTTGACTAAAGCGTTTATTTTAAAAGGTGTACAGTCACTGATGAAAATAGTTTGAAACTATGGCTCAGTGCGGATACGGTTACTCAACCAGAGAATCCTAGTAATTATAAAATTCATGTTAAGCGCTCATGCCTAAGGTCCATTGTCATAGTTCCGCGAGAACATTCAAATCAATCAATTAGTATCCTGATGATTGCTATATAAACGCATACGTTTCAGGTGCAAATTTGGCCTAGAAAAAGCCTGACGATATCGTCCCTGTAATGGGTGGGTTCAATAATGAGTAACAGTGACAAGAAAGTCAAAAAATAATTACATCATCTTGTCTTGCTTTTTACTTTAAAATACGATAATTTTCATTTTTATTAAAGCATTTACAGGATCGAGGACTCGGTCAAGCAATCTTCGAAATAAAAATGGCGAAAGACTGCCATATGTCATGTTTAGCTTTAGCTAAACCACGTACCGGCCAGTTTGATGCATGACTAGATAGTTACATGCGCATGAGATAAGTGTGATTTTTAACTTTGGTGCAATGAGGACTTAATCGAAAGAGTACACGGTCCTGTAAAACGTCCTGGGTATATGACAATGTAGAGGAACAATGCGTAAGATGCTAAGAAGAGAATATGCTGACACGCCCACTACATGTTGTGTTTGCTGGCAGGTTTTCTCCGTTGTACAATATTTTAAGGCTTGAGGACATATCGAATAAGACCTGTTCATGGTTCACTGCAAGACTATTTAGATTGCCATCTTCTCATCAAACCAATATATGGTTAACGAGCCCCTCGAGAGAACTGCAAATAAATCAAATTTTTAGCTTTTCAGGACAGTGGATCGTCATAATTATGCCTATTATTCTCCAGGACATTCTGATCTATGAATAGTTAAGTCAACTACGAATTGCAGTATGAGTGGCCTCGTTGTGTAAATAGATAAGTTGTGCCCATTTGCCTTGATACGATCGTTACCCGCAATGTACAATGGGGGTAAGGAAGAGACGTTATTTGTTCGAAATGAATTAGTTAAATAATAATGATGATGTGTTTTTTCCCACGACGGGCGTAAACCTTACGCTATAATATTATGTGCATCTTTCGATGAACAGTAAACAAACAGGATAACGCGTAGAGTGGACTAGCTCACGCGACCACTAAGTTTCGTTCCAGAATGACCTCTTTGTTTTTTTGGGGGTGCTGAGAGAAGTATATTTTTTGTATGGACTTAACGGGTCGAAATTATGGATCCTTGTAACGATAAACTTAGGAGCGGCAAGCAACGAGATGCAGCTTTCGATTGACCTTTGTACACTGCAGTGTCGCGAGCAGATTAAATACATGAGCGTGTACGGAGCGAAGTTAACACTTTGGGCTTTTACTTTACGATTTAGAGTAGGCGATTCTGCTGTTACGCCGTTACTGCATCGTAACATGTAGCGCTATTTTTTGTGCTTGTATATAGCTATGAGCATACCCTTTCCGCTCCTTGCCTTTCGACAATAACTACCCTAATTTCTGATCTAATTTCCAAACAAAGGCCTAGTTTTTCCAATCTTTTCTTACAATGTTGTATAATATTCGTATAATAACGTGTAATAATAATGTATAATATGTATAATAACGAGTAAGAATTGAGGCAATATTTGCCCTCTACTAATACGCGTTCCCAGTAGTTTAAGGGTCATCGCTTCAAAGGCGTGCATCGCAGTTATAACAGTGGTTTTAATTCCTTGATATATTCTACTGTCCTATAACGTAAAGGAACCTCTGCATAGACGTAGGCGACAAGTGGGGGAGGTGGCTATGGGCTCGAGTCGAGCCACTCGACCGTCTGCTTTTAGTGGAACTTTTTCCTTAAAGGGCGAATGGCCGATCTGACATTTTCGTTTCCTCATTGCGCATACAAAGTGACTCATACATGTCTATTATTGTTCCAGCTCTAATACCCAGCATAACTAGCTACAATTAGGCTTGCTTGGTGTGTTTCAATTTCAGTTCAAAGTAAAAAACTTTGACAATAAGCTGAAAAAATCAATCAAGTGGCCCTTCATTGATAGAATAAGAGTGTATTTCTGCATTGAATAATTAGCAGTTATGCATATACTGTGCATGAGAAACTATGTTTGCTGACTGATCTGTTCAGCGAAATCCCAAAGGTATGTACATATCGTCGCTACGATGATGGTGCGAGCTTGCATGTTAACTGAAGGGTCGCATAGGTCCGAGACAGGGTTTAGACACACGCTGTTCCTTACAAGCAACGCTTGACGACAATTTATTACGGATCAGCGTGTTTACTAGTTTTAGTGTTTTATAATCTATAAAATAATACATAATAACAATAATAATCTATAAGATAATGCATATTAATTTTAATATTTAATAATAAACAACTAGCGCCAATTATGACAAATCGGTAGGCGCTACAGCAGCAGCAGCAGCAGTAGCAGTAACATGGCTACAATATAATTATAGAAACAAACTAGAATCGATCAGGATATTTACGTGAGTACAAAAATCATATGGCTCTGTAAAAAATTCGGCATCACTTCTCCTTAAGGCAACACGTCTCCTTAACACAGTGTTCTGTGCCGGTACAAACAAGTGGATGTTGTATTGAAATAATCTGCAATACATACATAGATAAACGAGTGTTTCGATGTAAGTAATAATATAGCTGAAATAATAAAGAACGCGTATCGTTACAGCCATTTAGCTTTGTTGGCTGAGATGATCATTGCAAATATTTTGTCTCGTTAACTTTGGACAAGGTGCCAAGTTGTCCGTAAAGCAATGCACAAATATCCAAGGTAGAGGGTAGTCCTCTACACGATGCAGAACGTATAAACAAAAGTATATTAGTGAAACTAACGACTGTTTAATGTTTATTTGTCTATATATTATCGTATACCTCTTTCTGCTAAAGCAGTGTTACTAAATTATGCTCCGATCTAGTATCGGTCCTTCGGAACGTTTCAATTAAAATAGTTTACCATCATATATAATAGGAGAAAACTGCAATTCACGGTGAAGCTTGTTTCGTATGCCAATTAGGCACGGGTCTCATCTCCGTTTGTCTACAGAAATGGAATTGCACACACAGACCTAAAACGTTCCGAACTGACGCTATATGGCAGGCGTCGGTTTGCGCAGGACGGCGGATAACGGGAGAACGACAGAGAGAGTAACAAGACGCGCCTACTATTGCCTGAGCTTAAAGGCGCCGAGCCGTTTTCCTTTAACGTCCAGTATGGCAAAGATGGAAACGAGAAGTTTACGAACGAATGGTAAGCTAATTTACCGAATAAAACCTTAACTACTTGAGGTTGGATTATTACATTTTCTTGCCGAGTAGGTTAGTTACGCTGAAGGAACAACCAACAAAAACAGGTACCATGTTTGCTATGCATTTTACATGACATTATGTGATTAGATCTGAATGTTTCGCAATAGCGTTCAAAATTGCCGTTGAAAGCTATATTGGGCGCCTATCCCACTTCTCGACCCTACGTTCGATCTAGTTTAGCGTGCCATGTGTGTTTTCCCTTGATGAGCTTGCAGATAAATACCGTCATCATAAAACCACTAGGAAAATGCGTTTCTTTTTACTAACAATATTGGCTATGTAAAAGTCATTGCCGTCACCGGCGATATCTTGGCCTGGTCCTGCTGAAAAAAAGGCCGAATTTCCTTACGGCCCGCCTATATAGCTGGTGAAACGATGCTCATGAAAAAATGAAATTCTTCCATGGAACTTCCAAATATTGAGCGAATGCGTTAAATCCTCTGGAATCGCACTTTTGATATCGTATAGTTATCACTGTTGCTTCTAATACGAGCACCACTGGTTCTTATTATCTTGTATACCTTTTCCGCATCTTCTTCCAGATTTAGGTAAAGTAAAGGGGAGCGGAATCGGAAAGCTGGATCTATCGTAGTAGTAGAAGTAGGGAGTGGTCGAACGACGGCGGAAGCCATGAAGGATCGTTAGCAGACGACTTGGGACAGACAACAGTTGACCAGCATCCGACTAGTGACTGCAGGAAAAGATGTTTAGCTGGTTCCGTGTATCTCTATTGGTGGAGAGGGTGAAAAGCGGCTTGAAAAGACTGCGGAGGAGAGACGCCGCTGAAATCGGCCTGTGTCTGCCCTGTGTTCTGTCTTCGTGAGTGGCGGCGGTGGAAGTGCTTGGATCGGTTCCAGCCCTGTGATAGCTCTCGATGCTCAGGAGGAGGGCTGCTGTCCCTGCAGCAGCAGCAGGACTTGGGGCAGGCAGGAGGCGGTGGTCCAAAAGCACGAATTAAACAAACGGGAACGGAGACTGGGCCACAACTATCAGCATTACCTTCTTCGACTGTGTGAGCTGTCTCGGTAGCTAACTCGCTTGCGGATGAGGGAAAGGGCAAAATGGCCTAGGAGAAACAGTCTAGCACGTCCTCGCTAAAAGTATAGACCGGCGAATGGAGAGGACGGATGGGGCCCCAGCTCCAGTATGAAATGAGTGGGGAACAGAGGGAAACTTCGTGGGGGAGTAGTGGGTTGGCAGCACACGCTCGCCTGTGTACGAGTATAGAGAAAAACGGTGTAAAGAAAATGGAGGTTTATGGAAGGGATATCAGGCATAGGAATGGCAGGGAATAAGAAGTTGGTAGAATATATGCTAGAGGGTGTCGAAGCTGGGGGTCGGTACTTGGGAGTGGTGCACGCTATAAAAGCTGTCTATGCTTGCAGTGCTGGCGCGCCAGGGCTGCACTGCTAGCGAACGGTATCGCATCGTAGTGATGGTAGTTTTGTTCCGTGTGTGTACGAGAACTAGGGGCCGAAAGGGAACTATAGAGGGGAGGCGACACTGATGAGAGGGGACGTGTGGGGGATCTGTATGTGTGCATCTCATCGTCGTTAGTATGTGCCTGCCTACGGGGTGTTTGCAGCGTCTGTCAGTATGTCGATGTGTCGTCTGTGTGCAACGTTCGCGGCCGACTAGAGCCAAGTACCCCCGACTAGTCCCCTTGTTTTTCCCTCGTTGCAGAGCAGGAGTGCGTCCGCCACTGCTGCTGGCGCTGCCACCAACTCCGCCACCGCCTCCGCCGCTCCTAAGACCGCTGCGGCTGCTGTTGGCTGCCATAACTGCCGCCATCATGCTCCTCGCGGCCTTTCTCCCATCCAAGCCAGCAGCAGCAGCAGCAGGCGTACAGCCTAGGAAGCCCCCCGAGGAGCAGCTGAAGGGCTGAGGCCGCTCGTTCGCCCGCCCAACAGCCCGCCGCAGGTGCGCTGGTACTGCTACTGCTGTCGCCCAGCCTGGACAAGCAAAGCACCCAGTCAACGAACGAACGATTACTGATTAAAGAAAAGAACTAATCAGCCGGTCCGACCAAGCGATCAGGCAGCAGCAGTCGACTACTGATGACCGAAGTCCACCGTTCGCCGCTTGGTCGCCGTCGTAAAAGTGCTGTGATGGTGCCGATTGTATTGGCGGTTCACTGAAAACGAAGAAAAAGTAGTGCCTCATCGGTGAAAAAAGAAGTATTATTTGTGCAATTCAATGACTAGCTTCTCTACTAATAATATTACGGTTAACTACTACACAAAAATTAGTACTACTGCATCAATTACTCATAATAATAACTTATTCGACTTATTACTAGTAATACAACTTCTTTCGCCTACTACAACCACCGTTTCTATTTCTATTACCACAACTATTGTCGATAGCTGATCGTCAGATGAAGCCATTGTGCTTGTCCATTCGGTTCGGATCAATCTCAGCGAATGATTGATCGATAGGGCACGTGTGAGGGAACGAACAGTACGTATGTTTTTGTGTGTATATCCTTGTTTTTGCAGTCGGTGAGACCCCCATGTGTCCAAAGTGTCTGTGACGTGCGTCTATTGGACCGCCTGGGGGTGGCAAAACGGCCGGGGAGACAACGCGATTCTGCCGAAAAGCTCTGCAACGGCGAACTGTAGCCTTCAATGTAGATAACAACACCTCAAAGAATTCCCAGTGATCGTTGTCGTCGTCATCGTGACTCTGGAACGGTGCTAAGCAGAAAAACAGATCATTTGACCAAACCGGTTCTCAGCCGTTTGTCCGTCTGTTCGTTCGTGCGTTGAATGTGTGGCAGTGTCATAAAACTGCTGATGGTTGTCCTGATGATGGTGTAGTGCGTGGCGGCGGCAGCGACGGCGGCGACGTACGAATGTGGGCGTGAATGCGGGCCTCAATAGCAGGACAAGGGACGTTCATTGCGAATTTGCCGCGAGACGGCGTTTGCTGCTGTTGCTACAGGTATTCCGTTAGCTGCGCGTGCAAATGGCCACGACCCGCGTGGTATTTGTAGCGATCACAGCGCTAACAGTGGAAAGTGCAAGGTCCACGGAGTTGAGAGCAACGGGATGGATAAAAGTATGCTCAAAGGAGCAACTTTAAAAGGAGACCAGCCTGGGAGCCGTTTAGACAGTCTCACATATTCTATACAGGCGTCGGCCAGCGTCGATTGTGTTATTCTCACCTTTATATAATCGTCGATGGTTCTGTAATAGTTGGTTTATTAGTCCTATTGTCTGTGTAACAGACCAATTTATTGAAGTTATCACAGTCGTTCTACTGAAAGAGCAATATTCGAATCAGGATGAGGATAATATAAGAATGGAATTGATACAGAAGGAGAAGGATATTTTAATTGGAATAGCTCGTCACTTGACTAGCGACTACCTCGTCTAGAGGTAATGACGACAAGTAGACTAAGGGAAATCAATTGAAATAAATGAACAGCGAAAACAATAGCTCACTAAGTAGAAGAACAGTAAATAGAAACATTTACTTTGGCGATCGGCTGTGAGAAGTGCAGAAGCAAACAGACAGATCCAAAGAGTACCAGGTGACCGTGGTGAAGCTGGTTGCCGTGGTCCCGCTCCATTATATTATTGAGCCGGTGTCGACGCCCAATACGCAACGAAGATGCCGGTAGGACGCAGTGCAAGACCCAGTCAGCCTCCCGGAGGCTACGAGCAAGTCCAGCGAAGTTAAGTGGGTAGACTAGAGTAAAACTATACCGTTGCAACATACTAATCTGTCGCTTTGGTGCGCAAAACCCCTGCTTAACCCATCTAGGGTCCACCAGGAAAGATCTGGCCATCTTTTCCTGTCGTTTGAGATATCTAGAAAGGAGGCCATGAGGGGCGGCGGACGCTCGACGAGATCATAATGACGATAAAAATCTTTGTGTCGCTGTGGAAACGAGTACGTCCGGGAGGGTACTCGCGGTGCTCATCCGGCCTTCAAAAAGCTGCAAAGCGGCCCCCTCCTCCTCCCCCATTTAAATCAAATCATAGCTACCATGCAACGGATTATGATGATAATGATGCTTCTGCTGTCGCTCAAATTCTAATTAGATTTTTACGAGATCTCGACGTCGCTGCTTACCTACACTGGGCTCCTACAGCAGCCTGCATTTGTCGATTATCAATAAAGGACGCCACGTCATAGCCACGACGCGTCAAACCGGAACGCCGTGTGTGGTCTAGACTGAAAGAGGTAAATAGAAAACAACGTCCTTGGAATCAATGCCATATTCCAGCATCAAATAAAAAAATGGTTCAGAGTATTGATGAGAAACATCTGTTTTGACAGCGCTGCGATATCTGTACTCAGCGATGTCTAGGATAGTCTTTGGGGTAGATCAGTTCAAATTGTCAACAATAAATTACAAGTTTGTTCCTGCTAATCCTGTTATTGTTATTATCTGTCAGATGTTGTTTTGATCATCCATCTGCTATCTGATAATGACAATGACCTGGTCTTTTGCGTGAGTGGTGTCATAGCGTTTTCACTCTAACTTTCGAAATTCATGCCACCAACCAAATCCGTTGAGCGACTCGTCTACTGCTACAAATCTGATTTCGGAACTTTGACCTGCTGTGAGTCCTGCTGGTGATCAGTGTAGGCGAAGTCCTGCTTTGCCCAAAGAAAGTGTGTATGTGGAGTGCATATAAAAGGAGAAAGTTCTGTACAGAAGTGCCTGAGCCTTTTAGAGACTAGTTTGAGCCAGATACAGCAGTAACATACAATGCGGTCGTGAGTACGCTTAGCGCTCGCGATAAAATAAAGAATGTAGTGCCTATAAACTCTCATAGTCTCATGCAATATGTAGAAGCAAGTCATTTCTACTATTGCTGCTTGAACTACTGGAAGTATTCTACATATCGATTTATCAACTTTAGCTGACTGGCCGGCCCAAAATTACGAGGCTGCTATTTTTCTCTCGAGAGTCTGCGGCGCTGACTGAAACAACAAGAGAACCCAGGATAGGACATAGCAGGAACGCAACTGAAATCCATCAAGGCCACAAGGCGCCTTCATGGCATGGTTGGCCGGCATAAGATTGGTGATCGACGCACGTGTCTTTTAGATCGTTAGCTTTCTTTTATTGGAATTATTAGCGGTGGCCTAATTCTATCTACTGCTATGATTATGCGTAAAATTATGATCCTTTCCATACGTGCAGAAACATAGGTAAACAACAACAACAACAACAACAACAGCAAAGCGAAGGACTGTGTCATATGACTGGCGTAGTTCTATCTCGGCGAGGTACTTGCCCCTGACGAAGTGTGATGTGCAACGCCATTACATTATTAACAACGAATAAAAAGTGTGACTTCTCGATATCATCACCATCATCATCATTACAAGCAGCAGCTGTGGTACCAACTGCAGGTTCCCCAGCTTGGAAGGACACGGAACTGGTATTGCTGGAATACGGAGACGGGGTTTTCTGCGGCCTAAGTTCTTGTCGCTGGTTGGGTTTCCTTATACGTTGTAATTGTCTACGGAGCGGTGAAGAACAACTAGTCGGAACGCTAAAGCGGTTCTTATAAGAAAGAGTGCAAACGGCGGGCCTGCGGGTCTGGACGCCGCTGGACACGGCGGCGGGTAAGGTCATCACGGCGGATGCCCCGGAAACGCGCCTCCCCAGCGGACCAAGCCTCTGCAGCTGCAGGGTCGGCTGCATAATACAGGGCAGAGGCCAGGCCAAAAGCAGCATCAGCTGCAGTAACGACAGCAGCACGACCAAGTCGAAAGCAACAGAAGCGGCAGCTGCTGCTGCTGCTGCTGCTATAAAGAGGAGGAGAAGGAAGAAAAAAACCGTTTGGTGGGCGCCAGCGGCCGCAGCCAAGCTTAGCTCCATTTTGAACGTTGGCAGCTGTAATTTCAATAGTCAAAGAAAGGGCGGGCTAACGTTGTAGTCGCCATAACATCAACAGTACCGTTATTATAAAGTTGTTGATCATTCTGATAACAACGGCAAAATCGGCAGCAACAACGAGAAGGAAACATTGCTTTTAGTTGTGGTTCGGCAGAGTTCATCTGCCGCCATTCGCGCAGTAACGACTAGTAGTCATCACCGGGATGTCTCGTCACACGGTACGACTCTTGCGGCTTCTGACGCCGCTAACCGCGCTCGGGTCGCTCGTGGCGCAAGGTGTAGCGTTATTCACCGATCGCTGGTTGCAATCTGAGGAGTTGATGCCCAATCCACGCTACAACGGTACGGGAGACAAGGAGTACCTTTCCAAGTTCACCTTCAGCGGCTTATGGAAACTCTGTTACAACGACCGTAAGTAGACACTGGCACACACGAATCACGAGATGTCTACATTTAACGCGTATAATACGTGATACTGTTGCGCGAGCTTTTTTTAGGTGACAATTATAACCCAATATAAAAAAGACCTATAGAATTGATTGTAAGATACACGTACACGCCGATTCTCATCTTGCCTGCATAGATATGTAATATCCAAGCATAAGTCTGGCCGACTTACTTTTAATTAATTTTCTCTTAATTATCCCATTTGTCTGTGTTTGAACCAAATCGGTAGAGAGAATAACGAGTAATGTAGACGAGACAATAGACATTTTCAACGAAGACAAAGTAAGTTTCTATATGAACGAATGTATGTCAAATATATATATATATATATATATATATATATATATATATATAGTACAATGGAAGTAATGGTAAATTTTTATTGAACTTTTTTGCTTCAGGTTTTCGAATCTTGAACACAGTAGACATAGTTGCCATTTGCCATCCAACTAACAATCAAGGCTCGAGTCACATGAAGGTCTCATACTATCACTATACAAACTGTTTCCATAGTAAGCATAATTAAACGAAGTTTCTTTGCTCACAGACAGGACACGAAAGCCAATTTAACCGGGAATACGTGAAGGCTTAAGGCACTAGGTGAAACGGCCATAAAATATATTAGCCGAAGTCTTGATTCAACAATTAATGATTGCTCGTCACCCTCAGATAGGCCGTCTCGTTTTGCCATGTTTTTTTTTCGTATTATTGATGCCATGCTTTTCACAGCATCTTGTGCATAGACTGTCACGTAACTGAAGGTCTTGGCTGGCAATACTCGTGTGGAACATTTTTTAAGAGGCAATAAATTACGTTTACCTTGCGGTCAAAATTTAACATTTGCGGGCATTACTCAAGGCACTATAATACAATAGATTAATATGAGTGCTTAATACACGTGACTGACTTTGCATACTCTGACTGGTCTGACTCGTTGGTGGAATTCCCTGATGACTTCTCCAAATTCGACAAATAGATGGTATCTCTCTGAGGGCCGGTTGATAGTTTAGTTAGCTTCGTTATGATTGTCATTGCGAGCGGCTCTTGTTGGTAATCAAACACATCTATTTGTAACTGCAAAACTTTTAAAAAATAACTACTATTCAACTTTTCAAAACAGTATTCTGTCAAATTTTTCAGTGTGTAGGCCATTGCGGGCTACCTTGGATTGGCTATAACCCATCGTATTCTGCTGCACCTATTATATGTTCATCTTTTGTTAGGAAGGACATGCTTATCATGGGGACCGGTGCACGGAAGGGGCGCTATCTTCCATTCTTATTTCTATTATTTGTCGCGGGGCACCTGTTTGTAACTACTATCGCGATCAGCTGACGATATTAACGGAAACTGACTCCTAACATGGAACTTACGGCTCGACTTTTCATGGTTCGCGCCTCGGGTTCATTCGGACCTTAAATAACTATCGTTCATTAGTGCTCAACGAATTTTGTTGTATATTAAGGTATTATTATACCAAAGATGATCGTAGAGCATGTACAAGTATCTAATTGAGGCCATGTAAGTACATGCAAAGTATTTCTTCCTCCTTCAGTATCCACGAGTTCCTTCCATCTTTCCACCAAATTATGTATGTTGGAAGTGGGCGTTGTGTTGAAATTTTCCAACTGCCTTTCAAGTTCTTGACCGTTACGACGTGTGGCCTTCTCCTATTGTTACCAACAGAGAATAAGTCAATTAAAGTTCTTCGGTCATTTCTTTTCAACAGTCTGAGTAGCTCGATGTAAACCTGGGCCGAATGAACGCGCTGATTATTGTAACGAAGAACTTGTTATATGTGCTGCTTTCGGGGGCAGTTTTTACGATTTAATTGGAATCGTTTGAACAGAGCATTGTTCTCGTCCACATCGTGGATTGGAACATACCAATATCATGCATTACTGTGAGTAGTTATATAAAGCTCAATGCGGCTGATCCGGCTTTGGAAACGGTGGAAACGCTATGTTTATTCACGAACTAAATGCAACTTGTGAACGTACCAGTATCTAACCCATTCAGAAACAGGCTATGCACTGTATATCAGACTTTCGTGGATTTATTGTATAGGAATCGTAGTATTTGTCCTATCAGTAAGCGTCGTCTTAGCGTCGTTATTGATGAATCAAGGCATTTTCTTTCAGCTTTAGAGCAACTGGAGTCCTTGTTCAAAATCATTAGCGAGCCACAGAGAGTCACTTTTGGCTTATACAGCCTTACCTCGTTAGCCTATACAAGCCCGCAAAATGTTGGTCTTTACATATACATATACATATACATACATATATATGTATATAAAGACCAAAATGCCGAGGAAACAGAGGCGAGTTCGAGGATACTCTGTTATCAATACGAAGCAATTAATGTTAAAACAAACTGTCTGAATAAATGAACTGAATGAAACGAATTGTTCAATAAATAATCCACATATCCCTTATGGGTGTCCCCTACGTAGGATAAAATACCTATAGGCACTAACAATATTTCGAAGCTTTGTCTCGATTTACTTGTTCTATCGGGATCTTTGCTTGTGTGGGATATCAGGTTCTACAACGGGTTAGGTTCCAATTCCGATTCTGTTATCATATTACTCCATAGTCTTAACGTTATCGTACAACAGTCAACTTAATAGTGGTACCACATGAAAATCGTATGTCCGTTGGTACCAAATGTGAGAGAAATAGAATTACTGATTTCTCCGAAATATAGTCATCTGCTTAAACAGGTTTTTAACATATATCAACAACCTGCGTTGTGGCTACCGAGTCCGGTCGAAGGCACGGAAAACGTCATACAAATTCGATTATAGCTTTCCCCTTATACATTTCCTTCTCGGTAGTGCGTATCCCGGTTGCCGTTTCTGTTCACGAAAAAAAAAAAAAAAAGAACTAGAAGTAATATTGCATGAAACAGAAGTGCTAAAACAAAAGTCGAAAATTATGAAGTTACTTTGATGGGCCATTTAATGGAGATGAATAAGATAGCATTCAGGTTTCGGCTTTGTACCAATTATATATCACTGTCCCTGTTAGAATCGATATCTATATTTCACTATTTATAGTCGTTAAAATCGTTTTCGAATTGCCGCGATTATATTCTCATCTTTTTCTTAAGTTTTCTCAAGGCTTTTTTGTGAGCTCCGGAAGCAGGAAGACCACCGGAAACAGGATCTGATGCGTGCGTGGGTTGAGGTATTAACTTGTCCTGCGTACAACATGGTACATATGGTAACGTGTAAGCATGGGCAGTATCGGCTCCTACAGTTCCGCCCTGTTTTGCCAGAAAGAAGTCCATAGCCTTCGTAAAACATATTGTTAATATTTCTACTCTTGGTAAAACCACTCGGTACGTATGTGTGTATGACGGACGATCGTTTTATCGTCGAACTAGATGGTGAAAAGGACCCGGATCTTGTAGTGTTCTTCATTCTGAAATTGACTTCGAAGCGACACTTCGAATACTGTCGTTTTGTCTCTCCACCGTGCCCATGTATCCAGGTCTGATCACCTGCGGCGACGTGTTGGAACTCCCCTTTGACTGCACCTAGGTTCTCTGGATGCTATGATTGACGAGTCTGCCCTTTGTACAATTTTTGCTATAAACAAAGCAGTCTAATACGAGGGTCTCGTGTGAGGTATAAAACTTTTCTGCGAGTTTTTCGCAATGGCTGAGTGAACCTTTGACATGACATGTTTTGGTTCCTACCACGCGCTCGTCCGTGTTTTTCTTGCGAAATTTGCGGAAACTAGAATTTGCGTTTGATTTCAAAGTTAACAGGG
Source organism: Varroa jacobsoni (assembly GCF_002532875.2). Classification (NCBI taxonomy): domain Eukaryota; kingdom Metazoa; phylum Arthropoda; class Arachnida; order Mesostigmata; family Varroidae; genus Varroa; species Varroa jacobsoni. The sequence goes on along the minus strand of NW_019212968.1, from coordinate 330,921 downwards.
AACAAAGAATTGCTCTCCTTAGTGTACTTGCAAAAGACAGTATTTGGATGCTTGGAAATTTGGCATGTGATTAGGGAGCAGGCAAATGCCGGATGTTTCAGTACTAACCAATTGCTCTTCAACTCTGGTTGAAACTATGGAATCCACCAGCCGGCCATGGAACTGCTAAGCTCATCTTGCTATAGCGAAAAAATCAAGCCTCTAATGTAATCAACGAAAACTACATTGTCGGATATTAAAAATGAATACTTTTGGCGTAGGTAAAACAGCATAGAAACAACCTGAGTGAATTGTCGCAGCTTTATTGAAATAGCAATGCGGGCTAACAGGGACGAACAAAGGACGAACGAAGCCTGTGAGGCCTCGGTCATGTTTAAGCTGCTTTTCGCGTTTTCAGCGTCTAGGCTAGGTTTGCCGAAAACAGGACTGCGGTGATGCTGTTATAGTTGCTTTCCGTGGATAGGTCAATCATTTGAGGCGGGCCCCCCACGATCGGTAAACAGTTTTTCCGTTTAATTTTGCAACTACCTCCGCCTCTATCTTGTGAAGAAATTCACGTGGTACTTTTGCTATAGATATGCGAAAACGCTGATTAACTATATTCATTATCAGTCTCTTGTTTCTCCTGACGACAGCTTTCCAAATCGAGTAGACAGCCTAAGCCAAATTCGTGCGTAGCGATCAAAATCCTCGATTTAATTGTAATCGATAGGTGACATAGTGACCTCTAGATATTATGGAAAATAAACAAGTTATCGATTAGAAGGTTTTTAGAAAACACTTGCCCGTGTTACATTTAAGTTTTAGGGTGGGCCAAAGATTCGATCCTGAATGTTCGAGTGGAAGGTCACAGCTGCATGGATATGATAAAGGGACAATAGATACTTCTTCACTGTGACAAACAGTGACTGTATACGTCACTGATAACTTTTCTTGAAAACGCTTAAGTTCTGCGTCGTAACGGATGGGTTCGAGAAAGCCAACATGAATTTACAATCAGCTGTTATCACCCCATGCTCGTTAGAATCCGTTGGTTTGTGTACGCGCGTTGATTCTTTGCTGTTTGAGATAATGTGATGCTTTCTAAGCCTGACTTAAAAAACGTATAATTATATAGCATTTATATGTAGCAATTATATAGCATTAGAGAATGCTGATATATCGGCAAGCATCTTTGGGCTTAATGATGGAGCGCACACAACTTGAGTCATTCATAAAAGTACCTTTGAGAAAAACTAACGTCAGCGAAATAAAGGTACAAATATTTCTCAATGTTTTCTATTGGCATTTATCTCGTTTCTATATGCTTCCTCGCAAGGGTAACTGACGTTGTTACGCTATTTGAGCGTAATAAGTATCTATGCTGAACCCGGATGGGCTTTAGTACGATACAGTTGAGAAATAATATAATCTATATCAATCATTAGAAAAACGATGTTTCAATTTAAAGAACGCTCAGGCAATGTCATAATGGTGCCTTGAGTAAATGAGCAATTTCTCCAAGTGAGTACCACTTCGGTAACTGGTCGTATCACACCCATAATCACATGTCGCATTCTAGGTTAAGTTTAAGCATACACAAACTAATGGCCTTAGAAGCATCCGTTTAGTGAAATGTTGTGTGACTATCATAGACAAATGGCGGTTGCGTGTGTACTTGATGGCCTTACTCTGTCCGATGTCAGCACGGTATCAGTATCATGTGTCCCTCGAGGAGACCATGAAGTTATCGAGTACGGAGATGGACTGTTTGTACGCACCATGGGCGTCATAGCTGGCTGACAGGATTTCCTTTCGCAGAATCAACAGTTTATCAGAAGCGTGGAACCTAACATTGCTAGCTGTTCCCTTATGTGTCAAATGGCAAAGGCAGACCCGGACGAAGCCTCTGTTCTCCAGCAAGGACACTGATTAGAACGATTTTATTTTGTACCACTCACAGTATGAAGCCTTCAGCGCCCCCAGGTTCCAGAAGTTCGTTTTCAGGGCAGAGGATCTCCGATTTGTCATCCGCCAGACAGCTTTGATTAGGCAACGCTATTTCTTCTCCAGGTGTTTGCCGGGATAGAGGGGACACACAAATAATTCATGGATTTGCAATCATTCGGTACCCATATTTTTAAACACTGGGCTCGCCAGGGCTATTGGAAGCTAACACCTCGCAACATCTGCCTATTCAATAACGTGCCAGTATTCGCGTGTTATCATACATCTAGTTAGCTGGGGTTTCTACTCGACTAGTTTGTCTAAGATTATGCTTGAAAGTTTTTTTCGTCTTGTACAGCGAACAGTTCGCTGTTACTTCATCGCCCCAGACGGTTGCGTCTCTAATTGTCCACCGTACCTACGAAAACTTTTCTAAGGTAACAAGTCGTCAATCGTATACAAGGCCGAATATTTATCTGGCCACTTTTCAAACCTCGGGGTCAATGTTACATACGTTTGTATTTCTGTGGGTTGATGGTAGACAGATAAGGGCCTTAACGAGACGGAGAAATAGTTGTTTTAACGGTTTCACGGCATCTCAGAGTTAATCAATATAAGATGATCCTGTTTCATTTCAATACTTTTTCAAAAAATACACCACTAAGTACGTAATAGTACATATTTATATATAAAGCTTGTACCTATCATAACTACGACGGCGGAGTTAGTCCTTGATCGATACGTGATGCGGCCTATAAAAATGGCGGTTGCCAGAGAGTGTATTTGCTGTTACTTTTGGCACGACGAGCATAAAAAGACAGGCCAACCGAGAACGCAATTAAAAAGATAGCTAGCACGCTTTCCACACCGAGACACTTGATGCTGGTCATCTCCGCACGCTTATTATACTACGATAGGCGTGACACCGTGGCCAATTTTACCGAGAACTGCGTGTTGAGTCAATCGTTGCACAAGTTCCTGACATCAGTGCCAGTAGCAGCTTTTATAATATTTGTACCTGTGCTATTAGGCCCAAAGTAAGCTGGTCTACGCATCAGCATCTCCAGTAGAGCTATAAAAAAAAAAGGAGTCATAATTTATATCTTGTTACACATGATAATTCTTAACAAATAGTCAACGAAGTAAACGTGTCCTGGTTAATATTTGGAAGCGTATTACTACACATACCTTACTCTCCTACCCTTTTTCACCTTAGGACGCTATTCTTTTATATGTACCAAATAAGAAAAAAGAAATAAAAAGCAAAGAAAATAGAAACTATTTGCAAATTGGCAATATTAACGTTCGGTTACCGGAAAAAAGGGAATCGTTCTTCATGAAGAAGTTTAAGGTGAGGGGTTGCATTATAACCTTGTCACTTGTAAATGGTTCGTTTGCTCCGATACTGCGATGAAGTCTGCTGCTGTGCGGCAGCTACTGAGGTTTTCGTTACAGAATTTTGTTTTTTTTTTGGGGGTTTTTTAGGGTTAGTATAATTTGGTATGCATAGGGTTATAATAGGGTATAGTCTGTAGTGACTTGGACGAGCAGTACTACCATCGAACTACTAATAATAAGAACATGAAAAGGAACAAGTCTGTCGTTGTTAAGCGGGAAATATTTAGTCCAGCTAAGATAACAACGGATCCATCAATGCATAATATATCCAGATGAGCAGTGCAGAGACGATTACAGTCGTGACACGGACAAGCACAACTGGACTCTGACGCTTATATCAAGACGCGAAGCGACTTTTTGTCTTCGGGAGAATAGTTTACTGCCGTCCTTAGGATAAACTAAGGCGACCGGGTGTGGTAGGCCGAAGTGTTTAAAGCATTTCCGAGAAAAATATGTTGACCTCATCAACACACGGAAAGGTGCCGTTAAATTCAAAGAGATGGATCCTCTTTATAACGGATGGTTCTATACGGAGGGCATTATTTGGCTAGAACTCCGTGCTCGGTGCCGCTGCTGCGTGATCTTGAGGACAGCGACTGCTAACGTCTGGGAGATCCTATTATTAGAACAAACTCGCTTTATAAAAAAGAATATGACACTCTTGTTTTCCGCCCGAATTTTCGACTCCGCGTCTAGCTGACCTGTCTGGGCCATCCTGTACGCTCGCGTGTTTATGTATACCTACACACGCGTCTTTCCACGCCTATCTGTAACAACCGCAGGATCTGCAGCTGCTGCCGTTAGCATTATCAGTCGCACAGTAGAAGTGCAAGGCGTAATATTGCCACCTTTTCGGTCTCTTTCGATCTCCGCCGCTGTCGGCGTCTGGCTAATGCTGCTGAACTAGCTAATGAGCTAGCTTTCGTTTGGTACTACTGCTGTCATCATAGTTACACATGGCGTTTTTCACTCAGTTCGGCCGGCAGCGCCGATGTCCCTGCTGCAATAGCATCTGCGGGAAAGGTACACGAACTAACAGGTTATAGGAAGTCAGTTGGGTCGGCTTGCCGATACACAAGGCTGGACAGGCCGCTGGAACTGCCAATGATTGCAGTAGTTGCCCGACCAATCTGTTGTGTCGACACGTGTGACCCTTGACGGTCATGCCACTAATTTCAACAACATTCACAGGTGTTGCTCGATCTTCTCTTTCTTATCCAACACCAAAACTTTAATACGTTGGCATTAAACTCGCTGTCGTTTTACCCTGGAGCTTTTAAATTTCAACGCTTCGAAGGCACTACGCTACTCGGTGTTCTCGGGCAAACTAATAGTCAGCGTAGCAGACACACTTTTGTAAAACAATGAGCAGATATATGTAAATACTAATTTTTGTTTGCTTTTTTCTTATGTCCTAATAGAACATACGTTATAGATCGACTGTGATCTCTTTTGGCTTTGCGTCATGTCCCTAATACGAAACAAAGCGGGCTTGCCCCTATTTGCTAAGTTAGACGACCTTTCTAAGTGTCCCTAGGACAAGTATTGCAATGATCTCTGCAGTATTACGAGAACCCGCTATTACGAGCTATGATTGTCATTGGTCTTCAAAGCAACAAAAACGAGTCTGCACAAGATCAGTATAACAATTAAGTACATCCTCGTGCGTCTCTATCTGAAAAACTGGCATTACCCTTTGCTACGCGGGTGTACCCGTATCTGCGTACGCCACAAACATGAAGGAGCTTCATGATCGTTAGTAATACATTTCGCTTTTGGTCATGCCTGAAGCTTGGAACGTACTTCAGAGTGTTTTAATTTGTGCAGACACAGTTCGATTTGCAACAGCAACCCTGACAATGTTTTGAAAAGGCATGACTACTTATATCGTGAAAATGTCTTGATACTGGCTATATAATTGTTGGTAGTCCTTAATAGGACAACACGACCAGTGACACCTAGACGGCTATATACAATCGCATATATATACTATACTATATATTATACAGAACTAGCATATTTCCAAAAATTCGCAACTAGGAACATCTTTAGGTTATCCATAGTACATAAATATGTTATCCTGGATCCCATAAAACGTTGTCCTGAAATCAATAACAAAAGTAGAACATTTTGGGGTTTCGAATTGAGCATAAGATACTGAACTGACATCTGCCGAGTGCAACGAATCCTGCACGATTTTTCGGTGATTAGGATTAAATCCGAGCGCAATTTGTGAATTATATAGTATATTACGCGTGACTGGGACACGGCAGAAGCATTATTATACTGAATTAGTTTTTAATGATATCACGACTATACCACTGTTGGATATCCGGATAGGGTAATGGGCGGTGTCTCCTGTCACTTGAGTTCTTTGCGTTGAGGTTCGCTCGAAGCTGTACGAACTCCGCATTGGCATAGCGCTTATATTTAGTAGCAGCGGCAAGAGCTATACGAGCGTTGCCGGTAGCAGAACACAACGTTACTCGCGGCTGTCGGCACGCGATGAAGTGGTCGGGGACTTCTAATGGGGATCCCTCCTTTTTACCCTTCAGCAGCTTCTTCCCCACGGCCAAAGTGTATTTGCTGCTTTCCTGTTTCTTTCTGCTTAAGTGCGCCCGCCTAATCCAGGTAGTCGTGGTTGCACTGAAAGTGGCAGCGCAGCAGCATCGTAAAAAAGCAAAGTGAGTAATCTCGCCAAGTCTTCTGGTGTGTGCTTCAGAAAAGAAAGGGCTACCGAGTCCAGGCTGGCTTGCATCGGCCTCTTTTCGTCGGATGGGGCCTGTCGTCGCCGTTTGCGGCCGCCGATGCCACGATGCTGACATCGATGAAGACAAACATCCACCGAGCCGGAGAATCGACAGCACCCGCCGCTGATGTCTATTCGCCACTTGCTCCTTTCATTTGGAGGATTGTCGGACGGTCTCTCAACAAGGGTCGTTAGTCCTTGAGACCTCAACAAAGGTCGTTAGTCCTTGAGACCGCTGCCTCTGCTGACCATTGCATACTCACCTAGAACGTACACTTAGATGGCCATAGAGACTTTTTTGTTGAGGAGGTGTAGTGCCAGTCTCTCTTTATATGGGCACTTTTCGAATCTGTCTTCCTTCCGCTTTTTTGTAGCTCCTTGATCCACCCTCGCCACATCATTGATCGAACTGCTTACCGGCCGACGTCGTCCGCTCACTCAACATTCAATGGTTGCTGCGAATGCAGAAGTGTCCATCGCGCCGGTTTGACCCAGTCAGTCAAGGGCCGCCAGGAGCAGCAGTCACCTCCATCCGAAGGTATCAAGCTCTTTACCTCCCATTACCTAACTCTGCTGTAGCGGCCTTTCGTTTGACATCGTTTATGCCTGATGACCGCGAGTCCAGCTGGCGTTACTTGTGGTGACGTCAACCCAGGATGGCGCCATTCATGCTGGATCGGCCAACATTGATAAATAACCATCGTAATGGTAGTGCTGACAGTGATGGTGCCACGGGACGGGTACCAGACCCGCTTTGCTTTAGTGTACCAGCAACATAGAATAATGGAGACGGAGGGTGGAAGGAGTCTACTTCAAGCCGGCTGGCAGAAGCAGCGGTAGTCTCTATACGTACTCTGACATGCTGGGTTATCGTTTTTGACTTGAACTAGCCTTTGAGCGCTCCAGCCCTGATTCGCTGGAACCGTCGATTTGCTGAATACCGGATCGTCTGGTTTCTTGGGTCCGTTTGATGAAATCAATGTACACGGTTGATCCGTGCGAAAAGCTTAATTGCTGGGACTTAATTCTCTTGATCGAATTGTTATCACATAACAATACTGTAGCTAATAGTAGTTATTGCATTCAGATAATACTTGTGCCTCGCGGGAAGGTGCATAACTTGGCACGCTTGTATGGCCCTTTAGGATACATCGACTTCTAAAGAGAAACAGCATTAACAACTGTGCGTGATTGTCACTGTGATCATGACCGTACCCTTTTACGTACGTTTTAATCATCAACTTATTCGCATCAATATATAGTAGTACTGTTAGCTCTCTAATCTCTTAATTATCCAACCACTTTCGGGAACTTAGGACGGAGAGTAGGCCAAACGTGAATTGACAGGACTCGAGTGAATCAAACTGCTACAGCAGGTACCTTTGAAGGTAAACTACTTAGAAGAAATCGATGTGAAGCGCAGTTAGGTAGACTAGTCGGATCCAGCCAGCAAGACGGGCCTATCGTTGCAGACGAAAGGAAACAGCAGTCGTGAGATTCGATGAAAGGCTGTGACGAAGCCTCGTCGTGCCCTGTGCCTGCCGCTGGCCTGGCCTTTCTTCTGCGCCAGCTGAAGCGTGTCAATCCAATACGAACCATCTGCTTTCCGTGTTTCCTTCACCTTGACCGTTAAGCGGGATCGCGAAGTAAGCGAAATTACCGGCTCCTTTTATTAGTCTCATTGGGCAGGACGGGTGAAGTCTTAACTGTTCACATTAACTGATGAATGACGCATTTTGTAGGATGATGCCGCAGCGTCGACAGTGGTATTTGAATGTTAGCGTAATTTTGGACGAGGTGAAACGCAACATTAATCAACTCTATAGCAATGATAGTGAGTCACTGCTTGCTTCGTTACGCTGTTGTTTTTTTGCTAGCATCACGTATACACAGCCGTCGTAATCCTGTTAGTACGGAATAAGCCATTGCCGGAGGCGCTTTTTAAATATGCCTTTGAAATTCGCTCTGTAACCTCCGGCTTCCGAAACTGTATTTATGTTAAGCTCTGGCAATACGGCTTATTACTTCATAGCAGTCCTCAGCAGGCGACATGTGTGTTGTCTCACATCTCAATTGATGAATAGATACCTGCGCATAAATGAAACTCGTAGTCAGAATCAGCTTTCATCGGCTACAGACAGCTCAGTAATCTTCTTAGACCTGATTTTATGCGACGTCAACCGGCTCTGGACTCAAAGCGGTCTTCTGCAACGTCGTACCATCCTTCTGTCTTGATTTCTCTTTCACGAACTCTTTATATTTTCAATGGAACGTGCGGTACCGTCCAATGTGATCCATATCCATACTAAGACGAGGATTTGGGAAGGTGTGTGATGGCCCGCCGCGGGAAAACCTAGTTGGGATAGAACCGCGCTGTTGTCTGAGTAGACAGCTATCCTGGCGGTAGTAAGCTATAGTTACAGGGGAAACGGTGGCTAACAGTACGAGCTTTATTTGCAGGAGCGGTGCCAACGCCATGAAACGACTCTTAACGACGACGAAGCTACCCACTTCGTATTCGGGCAGGGGTTAGTGTGGGCATCTACTGCATTATGAACAAGCTGATCTGGCGGTCTTGCTGCTTCTGCTTCGGCTACTGATACTGCCCCCACTGTTCGCGTCTGACGCTACCACGCCTCTCTGTCGGTTACACTCGCTTTTTGTTGGTCGGCTTGTGCCAAGCTGGCTAGCGGCGCTAAGTAAATTAGATGACCCGACGCCCGGATTACGGTATGCCATACCTAGCCCAATCTTCATGCACCAACGGAGGGTGAACCCGACCCATAACGTACTATTGCGCATCAATTCAGCTTTCGGTATTAGCCCGGCGAACCGACAGCATCTGCCTCCAACATGTATCGTACAATGTAGTAACTTCCATCTGGCTTGCCGACATTTACACATAAGCTATCCTAGTAGCCTTTATCTATAGTAGCACCAGCAGGTTACGTACTTAATGCTAGACAGTGAGATCATCATCAGCCTAGTTTTTTCCTTCCGTGTGAGTTAAATAAATTCTTCGGCCCAGTGACCTCCCATTCGGTGGCTGACCGACTTTAACGGCTCCTGCCGGAGTCTTTGGTGGTAGTAGCGGCAGCCGACGGTTGAACAGAGTTGCTGATCCTTCCGCCTGAAGGATGACTATGTTGTCATCATCTATCTACACAGAATGCTTGTCTGAAGGACAACCATGGTCGACGTTGTTGCCCATTGCCCTCTGGCAGCAATTGGCAGTCGCAGGAATTAGCCCGAGCTCATTGAATGCCGTGGGCTCTCCAGCACTTGGGAACGAAAAGCCAGACCTGTCTGAGTGAGTGGGACATGATAGGACAACGTAGCCCAGTGCGAGTTGATCTCTTATAGGAACCCTTGAACTGCTGTCTCCTTGGCTGGCTGGTGATCACTCCTGCTAACAGCCGCTGATAGCTCATGCTTACGTACAAAGCGCGAGTTCAAGACACAACGTATGGGTACAGCGAGAAGAGGAGTAGCCGACCACAATAATAGCAAAACATACCCAATGCAGACACAATGATGAATGCTGTCTAATAGCCTGTCAAATAGCAGCCCCAATGACCGATATAGCCCCTCGAAGATTGTTCACTAAAAACGAGGTAAGAAAGCTAAATGAACGACATTAACGACAGGTAGCTACTTCTTGGATAGACGATACCGATTAGGCGCAAAACCGCTTGATTTATAGTAAACGTAGTAAATGGTACTACACGTACCGTCGGTGTTTCGGCCATACAGAGACGATGAAAGGCACACATCTGCTCTGTTGCTGCTGCTATTTTTCGCTCAATCGAGATCCTGCGAGAGACGGCGCATAATATATATAAATTAGAGAACTGTATGTGAATAGGCTGGCCACAGCCAAACGGTACGTGCAACAAGTAGCATAAATAAAGCAATAAATAAATAAAAAAATTTTCAGGAAGGAAGCGACTTCCCCCTCAAGTAAACTGCGATGTATGTGAAGAGCATTTCCCAAAAAGCATCGCTGAAAATGAATTGATATGGTGAAGCCCAGTATTTTGTCCTTGCTATTTTCACATCATTATTTAAAACTATTCCGGTAGAGTCGCAAAATTACTCTAATTAGGGCAAATTCTCACAGGAAAAGCTTCTGTTTTCGTTACGTTCATTTCGTCAGCGATTCTTCATTTGATAAATGACGCTCATGAGGAATTAGTCGCTTCAAGAATCAGGTGGAACTTGCAATATGAGCAGGCTTCACTAGAGCTTGAAGGACATCTTAAAGACACAACGGTTGCGTAAAAGTTAGTGTTATCTTATAGCTGTGCAAAGAGCACGAGTTTTTAGTTATCCTGGCTCACACGAGAACAATAATTATGTTATAAAAATGCATCCGTAATGGGCATTTTTATTGGTCGTTTTTCGTTTCATAATAGCCATAATTGAGTGCCTGTTTCCAGAGGGTGATTTGTTTAAGCCATACATTTGCTCACGTTTCGTGCGCAGAACTTAGCAATGTCAACATTTTGACAAAAAGCGACCCAGGTTTGTTACGTATGTGGTTAGGATTCTACAACTAAAATATGTAGGCAATTACGTCTCTTCGAAAGTGGCCCAAAAAGGTCGTCAATGAGTTCGAAAAGACGAGTGAAGTGCGTTTCCTAAATTGAAGATTCTTTTGAATCCTTGAGACTCTCAACTTAGAAGCCTTTATCCTATACATCCGGTATGGTGTATCTTGGTCTCGACGAACAGAATAGGTCGAAACCTTTTCTACCCTATAAGAGATTTTGGAACCACCCAGAACGGGGTAACTCGATCGGTGATCAGAGTAATACAGTGGCAGCGCCTTGTAGCTGATCAGGGAAAGAACCTAGGTGGCGTTGTTGTATGAGCAAGCGTTATTAATAAAAACGTGGTGATGTTCAAGGATATCAACATAAACGGATGTTATTGTGGTTATTAATGAGTTTCCTCATTAGAGCGTTCTTTAAGCCTCGGCTTTTCCCGTTGTTGTTCGACCGTTTCGCCACTCTATTTCATTAACTGTGCCATTTTTACGAAAAACAGTTTCAAAATTTAATATCAAGATGTAAAAAATAAGTTTTTAAATTTTTGCAGTAAACAAACAATATGTCTCATATGTCTTAATAGCCTTTTTGGATCTAGGAAGGACTAGAATTGCCAAAACACCACCACTTTCACGGAAATACAATGCACACCGTCCATTTCATTATATAACGATCAGTCCAGGGCGAATGCGATTAAAATAACCAGCACAGTTTAACGTGGAAAAAGACAGAGAACGCACGTTTCTAGTGATGCCTGTCAGACGGACTCACGACCTTCGTGCCACACCTGCTTCGCCGCTGATTTAACTAATGTAATTCATTGAACATAAGACGGTGTAGCATGTACAAACGGCCATCCCGTCTGCTCTATTTGACTTATTAACCTTTTGTAGTTATTTGATCGACCAGTATTAATATGAACGAATATGATTCGTGTCACACTTAGCTAAACGTAGTCTGATCGCAGACCCACAAGATTTCTACGCAGTTGTACTGGTATCTTTCAACAGCGAATTCCGTAATCCTGTTGCAGTTATTCCGTAGTAGTAATTCTATTCTTCTGACTCGGTCAAGTTCTCAGCAACTTTTATCGCACTGCAGTTACCTTGCTCCTGTCTTTGATTTGTGTTCAGTCCCAGATTGCACAGAGACACCTCTGCAGACGTCCTAAGGTAATTCTCCGGAAATGCTATTGGTTTTTTTCTGTATTTTAGTTTTCTATTTCTACACCAATTGGTAGTAATGAATTCGTGAACGCACTACACGCGTCCTGCTACTCAAACAAATAACCGGATTCGCCACTGTCGCTAACATACACCCATACACAACCTACTCCATGTGCATGAGGCGTCACTCCGAAATTTTACATAGCCCAGATCTCGTACCCTTTTTAAATTATTCCCATTTCCCTATATAAGTTAATCCCACATATTCTTGCCCATCCACAGTTAACTATCTACACAGTCAAATAAGAAGTATGAATTACATAGGCCGAGATGACTTATATTCAGAATTGGGAATATCCAGCGCAACCGAGGAGCCTATTTGGATAGGTCAAACAGCTTAAACTAAGCATTTAGTAGCATAAACTTAAATTAACATTAAAGTACATACATACATACATATATATTTGCTAATCAAACAATATTACTTAGGTGTTTCATATATCATCGAGTTTGATCAAAGATATCTCCTCGTCCGAACTAAGCACCTATGTGTCTTTTTTGCACGGAAGCTGTCTTCCTCTTTTTTAATAGCACATACAGTGACATGATCGAAAAGAGAAGCATTTTTGGAACGGAAGACGCTGACCAATGACTCTTCATGACAACATGTATGAACACTCGTGCCACAGATCTTCGGTATTCAATTTCGTCCTTTCCGTTCGTGAAATGACATGATTCAATATAATCATTACTCTTATCTATTCAATGGCGACAACGTTATTGTAAGCACAGATTAAGTTTAAAACAAACTTTAATGATTTTTCAGTTCTTGCAACCATACAAGTTTCATGGACTCTAATAGCCAGACCTACAGAAGAGAAGCGCTGGCGAACAAATTTTTCTGTAAGGATCGGAATATCGAAGCATACAGGTGCAAGTATGGAGTGTCTCGCCTGTTAATAAAAGGGTAAAAGAAAAGTCGAAAATGCTACATAACGCAACGAAGAAACATTTCTAATTGTTTTCTCAGCTGCGTTAGAGGGAGAAAAGGCTTCGAATCATTGTATCATAAGAGTCCTACAACGTCGTATCGAGATACGTGGTTTTAGGTTACGTAAACCAGTGAAAAAGTTCAGCCAAACCGTACAAAGTACGCCCATTTCGAATGGGCCAAGCCATTCTGAAGTTAGATATTTTAAGCCTGAGAAGGGTGCCAGAGCACTATGTCTCGTCAACGGGATCATGGAAGCGGGGCAACACAGTTCAAAGAAACTTCGATGGAAAACGTATGGCATACTATCAAAGGGCAAGTCAAGGCTAAACAAGAAATAACGAAAATCTCACAACTAAAAATTACACTACCCAAGCACGGCGTCAGGATTCGGGCGTGACAAAAGACAGTAATAACCTGCATTTAGAGTATGCCAAATCATGTTGCAACAGTGACCGGAGCCAGGCTTGAGGGGGAGGGGGAAAGGGAGGGGGTAAGCCTCAGTAAGTACCCGTCCTTTACCGCAGTTTAAAACGCTTCTTTAGCGACAGTGTCGTCACGTGTGCTATCATTAGAAAGCAGAAGAAAGCAACTTCTACTTCAGAAAACCGCAATTATTTAGTTTAGGCGCGAAGCTATTTTATTTAGGTCGGCAGTGTATGAAATTCCCAAATGGCCGTATTTAATTTACTAATGACTATACATGTACGTATTAAAGATTTGGATCAGTGATCAAATGTTCAGGTCTCGAAAGTAAGGGCGCTGGTGGTGGGATTTATCGATAACTGATGACAACAGTGGGTTGAAAGGCCGTAAGTGAACCTAGTCTTTCACTGGTGCATTTAAGTTAAAAACGAAAGTTAGGGGATTGAATTGCGGCGTCATTGCGAGGCCAATACAATTCCGCGTCCTACATGGAAGAGCTAGTTGCTGTGATCACAGAAACTTTTGGCAAAACAGAACATGGACAATGCGCTCCCAGTCGGCTCAACACGAGAATTTTTGCTGAAAATTTTTAAAATTACAGAAGAAAAGCATAGACTAGATTTTTTACGAAACTAAATCCAGAATAGATGGAAAAATGTGTACACGTGTACTCTAGGTATAGTTTGGGCAGTTGCTATTACCAGAAAACTGCCACGAGAACATTGTTGTTATCATAAAGCGTTCATTTTTCGCACCGCGCAGTTGGCAAAAAGGTTATCCCCGCGCCCTTACGCGGGGAGGAGACATGTTAGTTTATGCCGTACACTAGAAAAAAAATCAGCTCATAGAACAGCGACAGTAAGTAAAAAACATTGTTGCCTGTCCCAGATAGATTTGGGCTTATATCGCTGTTCATACACGGAACATAAGGATATCAGGATCATTTGTTGCAATATATTGGCCTGGAAGCAAACGTTCAGTGCAGCCATATATCTCGATTTCCTGGAATGGCTGTGTAACGTGGTAATCGATTGTAGTTACTGATAACACACGACCTATCACCATCTTCGACCACAGCGTATATCTACGATAGCCAGACTGAACGAGGATTTCCACCTCCATAATTTTCGGGCCTAAGCGCGTGAGATTCCGGTTGATGGTTTTGTTTCTTAAATAGGGCAATAGGTGGAGTAGCGGTTCCTGCTTTTTGCTTCTCTCAAATGTTTATTAATTATGTAAGTATATGGAGTATGGTGATCATATATACACAGCTGCTGAAAAGGTCTCACAGCGCATGTCTTGATAAGTAATAGAGAGAGAGAGAGAGAGAGAGAGAGAGCGAGATAATCGTTTTTCTATTGTATTGCATTTGAAAGCTATTCACGATTTTTTTAAGCCGTTGAACAGCTGTAGGTAGCCTAAGATATAATTTACTAGGTCATTATCATCTTGATCTATGTCAGTAAATATTTGGTCGCAAGAAACGGCCGGAGCAGGCAGATGGCATAATTTACTTTCTGTGTATATAAATTACTGTTGGTATAGTTATTATTGGTATTGATTGAATCATTGTATCCATAATGGGTTCTACATGTAACTGAGCCCTTTGCTTAGATTCGGGAGCCGACATCAATTGCTCGTTGAATTCTGCGACCGAAATGATAGTGGAAAGAGTACCGTATGCTTCGAAGTAGGCCCAAATACGATGAGTGGCTTGAAAGTAAATAAATGCAAGAACTTTAACGTCAGTGGCGGGGGGCAACTATTAGTTCCAGGGGAACATTTCAGTCCGTTTTCAGCTATACATAAGCCAGTGGGACGGCGGGTGGACTAAAATTCAACAAATTTTCCGTTTTCGGCCCACTTTTATGCTTCTTACTGATACAAAGCTATGAAATTATACGTGGTCTCAAACACTGTTACAAATAAAGCTAATATGCACAATACTTATCCCAGCTGCGTTTGTTTCTAATTAACTGAACGTATGAGGAACGGATATGATCGCCCAAATGATTGCTCCTCAGTGATAGAATAAAGAACTTTATTAATTATTTAGCTTGATAAAAATCAAGCTAAATATATTGATTGCCTTCGGGATTAGTTTGCTCGGTTCTGGATAGGCACTATGAAATCTGAAAAAATTGAGCTTTCTTCGCTATACGATCGTAAAAAGCACTAATGTGTACCAAATAAAAGCCTTTTTCGGGCCACGAAAAGCCACCATTAGTTGTGCCTATTTTCCGGTCAATGTAATTTGTTTATGCATCCGCCCCACTGACGACTTGAACTGGTCTAAGAATACATTGTTCCTGCCAGCCCGGAGGTTATAGCTGAAGCACACTTGTTCTTTTCTAAGTGAACTGACACGGTCAAAATGATATCCAAATCTTTTTTTTTTACAGAAATAAACTAGCGGATGTTTAGGAAAAATGAACTCGGCAAAATTTTGATTTACGCTGAAATTTTTCTTACAGGATATGGGGTGTGTGTGGGTGAATACGTCTGCATCGGGCGAGAGGCAAACTGTGTTGAACAGCGGCGGATAGGCCAAGTGCGACCAGGCTGTTACTAGTGGTAAACCCTTCGGCCCTTATAAATACTTCTATTTCTTCCTATCATAAGTGTCGTTCAATTTTTACTCAGATTCCGGACCTATACATGAACGGCATAGACTCCCACTACAGTCTCTGACCGGCTGGCTGGTGAGTCGTCTGGCTACGGGAAAGATCAGGCAAACCGTGTCAAACGAAAAACGCTTCAAATAAATGGCGACCGCCATGCCCAGGGCCCTTTTGGTCATTAAGCGAGTCTGAGGTCCCTAGTATTATGTGTTAGGATATAGCTATATCGCAGCAATTCTTGTCCGTTGCAACTCTTACTAATCAGTCCAGTGCTCAATACAGAACAGCTACCGCACAACTGCATTGTTTAAAAATTGAAAAAGCCTATTGAGATCCACGGAGAGTCTAAATGCTATATCGAGGCTAAAGGCACCTCTTGTTATAGAGCTTTGCCTATTAAGCTTGCCACAATAAACAAGATAATTTTAACGGTTCCCATGCAGATGAACCTGAACACAGTTCTTATGGCGGCTAAACGATAAAAAAATAGATTTTTCATCGAATTACCCTGCATTACTGAGAGGTGTGGCCACCATTTACATTTGTCACGCGAACCTACATGAGATACGATACACTACGATTACCGGACTTTTATCTGGTTTATCAAATCACCTATTAATCGCTAGGACCATATTTTGTCTATTTGAGTACATATACAATCCAATACGTATCAGAATATATGTACATATATTCTATGTACGTATATGTACAGTGAGAGTTCGAGAACTAACAACGTAAGTATACAAACACAAAGGCAGAATATAGCAATATATATTCAATACATGAATAACATACCTGAGCGTTTGTAGATACTGTTGATGCAATTATGGATAGTACACCCCAGCCAAGGTTCGTCGAAGAAGCCTGTGGAGAACCGGTGCGATAAGCCGAGTACGGCAAAGTACATTCGTCCAGGGAGAACGAGAAGAGTATAGAAAGCAAGCAGCAGCAGTAATGATTTAATTGTTTGTAGGATCAAAGAAGTGTTCCATCACATGTACGGACGGGATCGGTTCGGGACTAGCCCGTCCGCATTACTATTCAAAGATGAAGTTAGCAGTGATCCAGCATGGTCTGGAATGCATGAGGACTTTTTACCGAACGAGATCTCCCGAACAGCGCTCCTTTACGTCTCTTGCATAGCTCGTCGTTGGTTCGTCGGATATAATCGCGCAGCGCCGACAACTCTGCTGGGAGCTGTGTACATGCGTGCATACAGAGATGGTCGTGTTTGTGAATGTACGATTTTCGGCAGACTTGCGCCGTTCCACCGCGTGTCGTGTTAACGTTTTTTCGAAGTACTTGGCGTTCGTTTGCTCCTCTACCAGCCGTCAGTGTCCCACACAGTCACTCATGTAGTTGATCGATCGACCGATCGGTTGACCACGAGTACGAAGACAGGCTATCGCGCAGCGAGAATCACATGCGAAGTAAATGACTAACTGGATGGAGAATGTAGCATCCCAGAGGCTATCTGTTTCCTTTCAGGGTTGAGAACCGTGCTTTCCATAACGATGAACTAAGGTATTTTTCCTAGTCAAACTCCGACGACTGCTGCAATGATGACAGCGGCTTTTGCTGTTGCGGACTGTTGGGACGCGTCGTCAATTCTTGGTGATTTCTTTGCCTATATATATATATACTTATATATATATAAAGTTATGGCCATTTTTCGCCTAGCAAAAGACGCAGCGTCTGACTAAAAAAATTACTAGCAAAAAAACTGATTGATTATATAATCGTTACGTTCTCGTATCTCTTATAAAATTTATTGATTTCCCCTTGCCAGAGTTTTTGCATCTGGTGCTGAAAAGCTCACCTAATTCTTTCTCGTCTGATTCTTCGCGCTGCTAAATTTACGGCTACTAATTAATAATAATAGGAAGTAGGAAAAGATGATAATCCTTAGACACGAGATGTAAAAAATGTGCAATTCAACTTGTTGCCAAGCGTGCAGCCTGGCTTTGCTGTGGACAAGGCTGACTTCGCATTACCTATCGGTTTTTTTTTTTCTGTTGGATAGCCTCGTTGCAACTGAGCCATAGACAGATCTTTGTTGACCGTTTTGACCTTTTTAGGCATTTCTTACTGTGTAAGATTTTACTGATCCTGCTTGACAAAAATCGTGATCCTTTTAAGATTAACATTTTGTTTAATTTGGGTCTTAAGCGTAACTCCTAGGGCTATTCCTTCCTTTCCTTATTTCATTTGGACATGGAGATACCATTTCTTGTCACGCGTAACAATTCTGCGCAGAAGCCTGTTTTCGAAATTAGGCAGTGTTCGGATATTTAGATACATATCAAGCGATCTATGTTCTATAGCACAAGCGACTCGCAAACCGATTCACTGGGCAGCTACCGCCCCGCCCTACCCTTTTTATTCTACCAGTTGATTTTTTCGTATGTTTTTTGTTACTTTGCTTAGTCTTAAATCATTGCTGTCTCTGCCTCCATAAGGCAATGACCATGGACTGCGCGGTACGACTGCCGGTCAATCCTCTTGGATAATGACCCTCATAGGATATAGCCATGGCATGCATACGAGGCCTGATGCGACAGTCCTCATCACATCTTTCTATGCAATGTAAACGCCTCGATTTTCTGACGAACAAATTTACCTATTAATGTGTAACGTACGAACGCTTGTAGTTTCAGGAATATAAGATCATTCCTATATAGATGTTCTATATAGAATTTTCATTAACAAACATTCTGAGAAATAGATAGCTCGTGATACCTGCATTACACGACAGCTAAGCTGATCATCATTACTTTCAGGAACATATTGAATATAGTGACTGAGGTCAGTCGCTTTTAAGACTTGTAGAATGCAATTATAGCCAAGCCAGTAAATGATGCTTAAATAAAAAGCTACTTTTGAATCGCGATATTTTCAGGTTTGGAATGTAAAGTACGTTTCTGTCAGCAGGGAAATAGCGGCAGCGGGCACGCCGAAATCACTTACATACGAAGTGACGAATATTCTGTTGTTAAAATACAACAGAGATAGACCTATCTGGCTTTCACCATTTGCACAGATTGTATTCGGATCCTGTTATGTACCAGTAATTCGAAATTATTCCGAAGTCTCTACGATGCTTGTTAACTTAACGAGATCCTATTTGCAAACCCAATTTATTAACTACCTTACGGAACTGTTGTCTATTACGGCACAGGTTGAAAAAAGTGTCCGGTATAAATCAACACTGACGCAATCCTCTGCGTTCCTAGAAGAAAAAAAAGAAATAAATAAATAACTATGTCGTGCACGTTAGACATATTTAATGGCGTCAAGGTAACGATTGTCAATGCAAAATTATTTATCCTAGTGTATGGCTAGATTGCCAATCACAAAGACGCAGGCAGTACACACAAACAATTCAAGGCCTTTTTTTGAATTGGTAAAGGGTTTAGACAACCAGATCTTACTGTGAATAAGATATTCGTTTGCTACTCTGGAACTATCACCCACTGAGGCCTGGGCCATCCCATATTTTTAGGCCCTGTACTACAACTAATTATAATATTACTTTAAACGTTTTATACAACCCTCACTACTGTTATTTCTACTATAAAAACTATTCATATATGTATATATACTGCAGATGATTTGCTGCATTGTTTGCGGCTGTTTCTATAGTCATCTATAGTAGTTCGATGATACTATAGTAATTTCAGCTGCCTTTTCCTCATATTTTCGCTGTCTGCCCGGTAATTTCTCTCAATCCGATCTTGTATCTATATTATGCAATTATCATTGCGGTTGTTATTATCATTATGTAATCCTTTATCAAATCAATACATGATCAACTCTGTTGGATATCGCCAGCGTAAACGTCAGTGCTAATATATATAGTCAATATAAAATAATTCCTAAGTGATCGTCCCACGAGCATTATATATGCACAGTTAGATCAATAGAGGCATTTGAGAAGCAACAAGTTATAGAGACTATGTATAGCTTTGGTGTAAACTTTGAGAATCGTTTTTGGCCTGGACAGAACAACGGATCTGACATTCCACGCTGAAGTATCATTAGCGGCTGAATAGATTGTAACAAATATAAATCGCTGTATAGGCATAGTTTAGAAAACTCAGTTGTTTCTGCAGATCTCTCTAAAATGACTGGCTATCGTAGTCCATGCATATCACAAATGCGAAGGACTATTTCGGCTAATTGGACTTATAACCTGACTCGGTGATTTTAAAAATCCATCAAACTGGTTAGACTTCAACTTCAGCTAGCCAACGGTTAGCTCTACTTCAAAATCATAATCATCTGAGGAAAACATAGGATACCAGCTGATACTAACCGCTACAAAATGGCGCTTACACGCATAAAAAGTATCTTCTTGACCTGCCACATGCTGTATTTCCGTACTTGAGATATTCTAATATAAACGATATTTAATACGCGGAGTACGAAGTTGCTTATTAACTAATAAGAAAATTACTGGTATAGCAAACCCCATCCGGCATGTTTAGCCACCCGCGGAAGTAGACCGAATTCGAAATTAGGCTGTGTTGTGTATCACAGGGAAGGGCCGTTTGCCGTTGTCCATGCTAACGTTACGCACAGTGTTCGGCTTTAGCGGCTGAAAGAACTGACTCTCTCTCTCTCTCT
This sequence comes from Varroa jacobsoni, assembly GCF_002532875.2. Taxonomy (NCBI): domain Eukaryota; kingdom Metazoa; phylum Arthropoda; class Arachnida; order Mesostigmata; family Varroidae; genus Varroa; species Varroa jacobsoni. The sequence continues at coordinate 310,468 of NW_019212968.1, read as the reverse complement.
CTTTCTTTCTTTCTCTTTCTGCAAGCAGAAAGAGGACACAAGCAATCGTGGACGAGATTGAAGTGCCAAAGTCTAACACGTAACACGCCGATTGATAAAAACCTAAGACCAGATCACTTAGGAATCCAAGACATACAATGACATACGTGAATGAAATAATTGTTATGGTCAAATTGTTGTGATCGAAAGCCCTGTTAACGATTGCACAGGCCCTGTAGGCAGATTATGACGTCCTATATAGACTCTTAGATGTCCTCTCTGCGTTTATGCGCAGCAGCAATACCTGGCATTGTCGGGGCGTAACGTCAATCATTTAGTAAGCTATGCTGTGGCATAGCTGCTTTGCAGTAATGCTTTATAGTAATCCGATGCAAAACGCATCGGATAACAAAAAACCGTATGAACGTTTAACCTAACAAAAGGGCTTTGAAAATGACTCAATGGTTTATTCTTAGGCAGACCTCTCAAGGTCTCTGACTTAAGACAATACTGTTTGCTTTATTGAATTGGTACACCTACTTAGAGGTTATGGGATTATCAGAGGTCTTATTCAAATAGTCCCGATTGAAGATGATACAGTTTATTGCTTATATTCGCGTGCCTCTTGGATTCGAGTTTCGAAATGGGCGGTCTACTAAATAAACAACACGCATACATATATTCATATATATGATCTTAAGTGCTAGATGGGCCATTATTTCAGATCAGTTGAATGCCGTTCAGGGAAACGATAGTAGCTTCCAGCGCACAGATTTGCGGCGGTGCAAAAGTAAAGCAAAAGGTGCGAAACGGTATGATCGTTAGAGTTGACAGTGATTAAGTTGACCGTGTGTTTTGTGAGGCATTTACTACTGGTTTAACAAACCATGTTAACTTAGAAACTGTAAATCAGAGCTACAGATTTATGCTTTAGGTTTAAGACTTAATATATAAAGGGCCAAGCGTGATAGATTAAAAGCACATGAATTGAACGTCAAATACAGTGAATCGTCAGGAACTAGAGGACAGGAAACTTCTATGCAGCTAATGCCACTCCAGACACATAATATTTGGTACCCTAGGCAGAACAGCGACTTCCATGGAGTTGTACGACTACGAATATTTACCTAGACGGTCCCAAATTTTCCATATTTTCGACGACATTGTGTACCGCAAAGCCAATCAATATAAGAATAGACAACATTATACGGCACAGCGCGAACAGGCATAAGTTACCTTAAGAAGCCCCGGGTTTTAGCAGGAATGCGACACTATCAGCCCTGAAACTATCAGTGAATATTCGTTATCAGTGCCACAGTCGCCTCTCGAAGTAAAATATGTTAAAGCAAACCGATGTTGCCATCAATCGACAGATCTAAAAGTTATGCGAACACCAACCGACTGCATGATTTAAAGTTATCTGTATTTAAACTATTATAAATGTTTACCGTCGAATTTATTTACGCGAGGAATCGAGTGCCTGGTCATGCATCAGTACTCATTACATTTTCCTCTAAAACATTATCATTAAGCTGTCACATTTATGTTCAGGACAAAGCTGAAAGACAATCCCGTCTCACCGGCAGGGTTCACAAACGCTTTTTTCGATGTCGTTCACCTTTCATTATTTCCATCATCGTCATCATCCTAAGCGCTATCTGCCCAGAATAATTAGAAAGTGACCATTACCATGTTAGTAGAGGATTTTTCCCGTTATTGGTCCCTACCCTGCGACGCCTCGAATTCGGTTCATTTGACCTCTAAGCAAGAAGCAAAAACCCTATTGCCGGTTATCGATTGACCCTGTAGATTGAGTACCTCCAAAACCTATTTTGGCACGAGGCTTCCCGCTTTTCTTGCATATCGTAGCTTGCTGCCTGTATAACACTGCCGAATATCATTTTGGTACACTGTCCTCTTCTCGCATGAACCGAATTTTTGTTGGGCTTTAGGTGCTACTTGGTGTTATAGGCAACATTATTCTGCTTTCAGAACTCTACCGTAGCAAATATCCCAATTAATTTGTTTGAGCGCATAGCGCCTATGATGAAAGGTAGACCTTAGATTAAATAAAACTATCACAAATTTATGAAGTTAACTTGAAAAAAGAATCCGTATTTCTGAGAGATCGATTTCACAAATGACACGCGCAGTTACACAGGAAAACCACTTAAATATATATTTTTCTGTAATATAGGTGTACTCCGCTTAAATACCTGCAGATGTTACCGAAATATAATTTGTAACGAAACAGAATTCACAGATACTTCTGAACGTCCAATTTCGAAGAACTGTATTTTATCCAAATTAGGTCACATGGCGTAACATTTATTTATTTTTGTTATTTTGCCGCTTCTTTGATCTTGTTTACTTTGCAGCGGGGGACACTGCTCAAAAGTGTATGAACATAGACTACTTTCCAACCGAGGAATACAGCCCGGATCCAAACGATTCGACGATGGCTATTCCATGTAAGTTTCTAGATCTAAATACAAACTAATCTATAGCACCATTATACTACAATATATAGGAAATGATGAATACGTGAATCTGGACGTAAAATCAACAAACTGGCAATGGCAATAATTGCCAGCACAGACTACGGCTGCATAATTAGCGTAGCGTTACCCACGTTAGAGCCCCCAATGTAAATATACCACAATAAGCTGCATAAATTAGAAACGAAATGGTACAAGTAATCGTCGATATTTATCGCTGCGCCTACCCGGGGAATACCTTTTTTAGGACTGCTTGCTAACTAGATTCGAATCAATACAAAGACCTCTTGAAGCAAACAGTTATAGGGTTTTCATGTAGGTTTCAAACCATATGCTCTGGAAGTCATTTGCTCTTGACTTTCGTAGGTTTTACATGTACTTGTTCTTAGTAACGATATTAGCCATTTCTATTCATCACAACATGATAACAGGCAGGGACGAAAACGTTCTAACAGTTGCCTATCTATGCACTATACATATTATATAGGTTTAGCATGTAGATGTAAACAAATTTGAACATCAACAGAACCTGTTGCTTATGGTTGTGATGAAATAGGTGAGAAGCGGAAAAGGGGCAAGGATGATGTAAATTGCACTTAAAAATACGGGATCGTCTACGTACAAGCCTTATGTTAATAACAAAAGTTTGCTTTTCATTCTATTCGTATTGAAAATGTACTATGTTGACGTATGAGTACTTGCAATCAATGCCGAAAGGTTTTTTTTTACATATAATCTCGTTTTTATAACTAAATGTTACTAGCATTTTTTGTACGCGTGCTCAGACAGTATACAGTTATGAACGTTCCAACATGCTGACAAAGAACAGGCATGCTCTGAAATAATATTAAACGCGAAGTGTGTTTAATATTAAATTAAACCGAATAATTCTATATGAGGTTATATAACTTCGTGCAAAGTTTACCTTCCAGAAGGCAAAGAAAAGCAAGAACCTATAGTAAGTAATTCGATTTTCACGACTTTTATTGTGAGCTAACCATGTTCACTGCAGATGCTGTCAATCGTGCCTCCGCATTTATCCTAATTTCGGCTCTAATTCTGCTGACGGGTGAGGTTCTCTGTTTGCTCGGTCACCTTTTACGTCGACGGCGAGTGCTCATCTTCGCTGCGGGCATCTGTTTCATTATATCGGGATTAATGATTCTCGTCGGCATGGTCATCTATATATCCACGTTTAAGGCTGAAGTCGGAGCCAAATTGAGACCTAAATCCACGTTTCAGGTAAACTAATAGGGGTTCACCTTGAAATAGATATCTTTTTTATCTACGTTATGTCGTGAACAGCAAAAACAGTTCATATACTATGCCATACGTACTAAATGTCATTATGTTTTATGTTCTTGACCTTTTCAAGGATTAGTACTCAATCAAGGAGAAGTTAATTTTCATTGAGGACTTGATTTATAATTCATACAATAAGCAAACAGTTGTCCAACTTATTGATTATGACAATTTTTTTAATCAGAAAGTTAATAAGCATGATTACTTTCATTTCAGGGTCCACTTTTTATGTACCGTTACGGGTACTCGTTCTTGTTAGCGGTGACCGGGTTAATGTCCAGTGAGCTAGCAGGCACCTTTGCAATCTTTCTCTGTATCCACAGGTAAAAAGGCTGGCCGCTATGAGGCCTATCCATATATATATATACATCCGTGCGCATCTATTTTAAATAAGCTTTGGGGTGACTTGAAGTGCGAACCTGGATGGGATATAAGCTGAAAGTCGAATTCAACACGAAGTAAGAACCTGGTGCTGCTTGTCATTTAGGGTAGGCTCTCAGGACACAAAACAATGGCATAATTGAATGAAACGCTGATTAAAAGACGACATTAGGGAAGCGGTAATAAATATTTACGTAAGCCTTATTTTTTACTGTATAACGCAGGTATCGACAGGAGCTGAAGAAGAAAGGCCTCGACCGCAAGGTTGACTCGTTTCTCCAGCAAAACAATGAAACTCATGCGGCACCCTGCAGAAGACACTGTAGCCGCTTTTCGTACACTGGTAACAAAAATAACTATAGCCTACATATAATTATGTAGAAAGAAAAAAGCATGGTTAAGCAGAAATTGGAGTGTCATGACTTACATATTATAACTATCCGTCTTAATCGCCCATTAGGTGGAAATTGCAATCTTATAAAGGTCATCTCAAATGCCAAAAAGGAGAAGGATTTCAAGTACTGAACAATAATGTGTTCTCTATTGTTTGCTATGCTCGCACGGCAGGTGGATAATATTTTTTGTTAAAAGCCTTTGCCTTTTTTTAGGAAGTAAGTGCGAGCAGTTTTTTTTTGCTTTGGCTAAGCCTAGCGATAGAATTATTGGCATATAGTGAGATTCTGTCTGCCAACGTTAGCGAACCTTATCATCATCAGCGCCGTCGTCCTCGCGATTTGTACGTGCGATTCTATAACATCTGTTTTACATATGTGGCCGTTTATCTTGCAGGCAGCACAACGGGAAGCGTAACATCGATCCATCCGGGAGGACACGGACACGGAGCCATAGGTGCAGTTGGGGGCCCATTGGGCCTTCTAGGTGGCCTCGGAGGAGGTGGCTACGGAACCACGACCTCGGGTACAACCGATGCCCTTGGCCACTGCCATAACCATCATCATCATTCTTCAGGATCCGTACATACCCAGCAGCAACAGCATAGGTTTCATTAAACGAATTCTATTCTATAATGCTATACCTATGTCTTTCAAGTATTTTTTACCTGAGTGACGTATGTTAGTCTAATAGGTCGAGTTCGCATTTGCGAGTACCTAAAAATTTATTAGACTCCGCCACTATTACTCGTTGAGTTACTTCAACATAACGACCATAATCAAACTGGTAGTTTTGAAAGAAGAAATTGAGCTTCAACTGAAAAGCACGCGTGTTTTTAATCTTATTTGTCTCCTTTGGTTCTATGAGATTCATCCTATATGCGTTCATTTCGTTTGCGCTTATTGTAAAGGCACAATTCAATTCGAAAGCTGCAGTCCTCTTATTCCGTGGAGGAGCAAGACTTCTACCAGCGGCGGCGATCAGTATCAAACGTTATCCCGCTATCGGAGTCGATGACCGATCTGACCTACCTTCATCGGCCGATCTCCAGATCCGGCACAGGCTTCACTGAGCGCGCCGCGTCCAGAGATCTCTCAAGGGAACTATCCAGAGACTTCACCTGCACGACTGTCTCTACCACGCTTGACACGTTGCGCAGAACCACGCCCGTCTGATCCGGGAGCAACAATACTATTATAACTAATAATAATAAGTGTGCATCAGCAACATCTAGTGAAGTGGGCTCGAGAAACGAGATATCCCACACAAACCTGAGACACATTGGTACAACCTATTGGATTATATAATAATTATTATATAATACCATATCATTATAAGATTTAGCAACGTTTTTTTTAGGTAAAATCTATGTGAAACTCCAGTAAGTACATTCCCTAAGATTTATGGGGAAGGCTCTGCTTGTCAGCTAGAGCTTATATTCGTTAGGTGTTTCTCCTACGATCATTACATATTAGCGCTGCAAAAACAGACTGATGTTGCTGAAACCTATTGTTAAAAATAGCTTGTTAAGCAAAATCGTGCGAAATCAGTTGAATGAACAGAAAATTAAATAGATTCAAATAGTGGGTGGTCGAAAAGTATTAACTAAAAGCAAATATTTTTTGTATCTTAAATCAAAAATATTAAGCTAATTGTGGGCCATTTCTTTTACTAACACCATAATCCTATCACCGCAGAAGTTTCTAAGCAGACAGATACGTAAAATAAACTATGTATCGCTCGATTAAAACCATTAAGAGTTTTGCTGAGACCAAAACAGGTGACTACAGTTTGAAGTTACAAGATCCGAACCATACGGCGGACCAAACATTTTTTATTCAATGTTTACCAGGTAACGCTCGTTCTGTTCATTAGTTCCAGTCGATTTTTTTAATGGCTTGCTGTCGTCTGCTTAGTTATTGACAGTCGAGGTCCAAAACAATCATCTTGCCAAGCGGTAAAAGCTCATAATGTACGATTCCTCTCCAATCTCAACAAATTAATTTTTACTGCCAGTTCAGGTGTTGCAATGGTGGTGATTTATTTTCACACATTATTATCGCAAATCACCTCTGTTTGATCCTTCGTTGTCAGCCGCTTTATTCTTCATTGCAATTCTGTGAAGTTCAATAGATCGAAATGCGATCGAGTAACTTCTTATTGCGTCCATTCGTGTAGCACCTAAGTTTCGAACTTGTTTCTGTAGATCACTTGTCTCACATGATTTAACCCTGTCTGGCGGTGAATGTTTGGTTTGTCGGTGACACTCATATGTCGACTCAAAATAATTTTATGGAGTTTTTCCATGATTGGTCGACCACTATGGAAAGCATCTTTCATAGCGAAATAGCGTATCTTAACTTTGGTCCACACAGTTTTTTCAAGCCTAGACAGCATTTGTGCCTTTGCCATCTTGTTTTGTATAATTATAAACTATAGCTAATGTTTGCAGAAATTTCATTCATCCTTAAAGAGTTCTGTGTTAAGTTTGAATAGAAGCATTCTAATAATTTCAGAACGTCTACTCCAGAAATCATCAGTTTTCAAACGACGCCAACGTTGACTTGACGCGACGCGTATTAGCTGGGGGGTGAGGACTTTAAAAACATCTATCCAGAAACACCGTCAGTGCACCCTTTCGACCACCTAATAATATGTATGATGTGTAATAACTATACTGACAAACATTTCATTTTTTGTTACGTGGCACACAATGAAAATGACGATTGTGGGATTTATAAAAAATCTTTGCTGCATCTACCATTATCAACTTATTAAAATCCGAGATATTACGATACACTTCATGCGGAGCAGTCCGCTACCTAGCAGACGCATTTACCTGTTGTTGCCCTGAATGACGTGATAAGAAGACAAGTCTCTATCGTTATTGCTCTCGAAATAGTGCTCGTTCGCACTTTGTAATATAAAATAATAACACAACCAACATATTAATCTTCTATAACACATATAGTGCTCTTAAGATGGCACACGCGTGACGTTTAACCTTTGAGCACGTCGATAAGGGTGCACAAATGAAACCTTGTTATTTCATATGTGTACCGATAAAAGCCGCGCAAACATTCAGGACAATGTTATATACAACAACGACCAAAATAAAATACTTCTAAAATTATGTTAGAATACATATGAAGATAAAGATGACGTTCGTTTATCAGAGGCATTCATAGAAACTAACCTATGATTGATATAACGAAATAAACCGTTATTTGATACTAGAACACGTCAACAGGTCACAGTTTGCGCAGGATCGCTCATACCTAACTATAATAGAATAATAAAAATACTGATAATGTTCACAGTTTGATACATTGCACCGTTCAAACTTAAGATCCGATCCTCTTTACAGGCTGTCAACACCGATTCAGGTGCCATGCACATTTAAATCCACACGCACAAGCATAAATACAGCACACAGAAACACACACAAATATATTATCACCGAAACTCAATTTGTGATGCTGAAGACTATGTAATAGGGTTATAACCGCGTTTTATTATCATGGCTACGATGGATCCTTTAAACTCCGGTGGAGAAGAAACCGACCCACTACAAGATACGAGATGAAGGAACACTATTAGAATATATCAAGGGCAAAGAAGGAACTGTTATAAAGGTCTAACGATGCAAGTTACAGTGCGATAATAATTTATCAGATCGCAGGAAATGGGCGACTTCTTCCAGAATTTAATTTTTCTATTGCAGCGAGTCTGCTTAGCATATTGGTGTAGCATTGGAGCCTTACGAGATACTTACGTTATAACAATCTACATCGACCAAAGGTAAAGCGTCATTAGGCAGACGAATCTGTTGTCCATTTAAGCAACGTTAAAAAATACGTAAAATGTGTGAAAAAAATCTCGGTGAAATTTTTATACTATACTAGATACTACAAAATCCTTACTATAATTGGCGAACTTAATAGTGCAAAGGATATATTAATAAATTCAGGTCCGTTCCGTATAAGGGCAGTTATCTTATATATTCACAAGGGAATAAAAATTCATGTTAATTAAACTGAGATTAGCAAAAAAGTACTAAGCGACGACATCTGCTTATGCGTGAGGCCACAAAAGAGGCATAACCAGAACAGCTCGGCAAATTTATCACAGATTACTGCTGAAACAATAATTGTACACATACGTACAAATCTAAACTATAACCAATAATTATAGCTATGTACTATTTTTTCTTGGTCACACATGTTCCAGCTACCTATTGAAATAGAAATCCGTTCTCGAAGCAAAAAGAAAGATGCTATCAACAAACACGTCTCGCACGCGGAAACACATCGGCTGATTCTGACACATGGCGCAGGGGTTCAACCGGCTCCTAGCGAAGGTACTTATAACGCTGTGAGTTAATCAATTACATTAATTTATATAGCAGCACAAAGCGCCCATGCATTACCGTATCTGAATAAGCATAGAAGAAAGTGTTAAAATGCGATATAACATGAACTGTTGAGGCCTATGGTAAAAAAGCAATGACTGCACAATTCGCCTATCTAAAGAACGTAACTACAGAAGAGGCCTATTTCAATGTCAATGTTCGCTGTCGAAAATCTTTAGAATGACAGCTTACAAAAAATATAACCGTACTGCAACCATAAATAGACACGAGTAAGTATCATGGGGAAGTGCCAAAAAAGAACTCCAAGAGCCAGTTGTTCTATAAGAAGTTTTGGCAAAATCAGAGATTTCCTAAGAAAGCCGAGCACCAATCATAGCAGAAACACAGATTGGCCTTTGTTGATGATGGTATTTCACCTTGACATCTTGTCTACCCGTTCGTCCTAGGAAATAGCTCGAGACACACTAGAGGCTTATTATATTTAAGTCTAGCCATATTTCCCGGCTGTGAGCGGATAAACCGTTTTTAGGTTTGATCCGATCATAGCCGGAAGCGGAAAATCCTGTCCTAAAAAATCCTGTTCCAAAAAACCCTCCCCACGGACCTTACAAACTCTATATAATATATAGGAATGCCCCTTTTCATTTTGATATAAATTATCATGACACTTATCTCCTGCCAGCGATTCCAGCGTCGGTATTGATGGAGTGTTGATGTTGAGAACACATTGATTCGTAGCATCATACAGCCAAAGATGAGAGCTGTGCATTGAGCGCACGTTTTGGTCGTAGCCTGTTACTAATATAACTGATAATATGCAACCGTTGTATGAGAACATAGTGCCGCTGCAATGTAAATCAAAAGGATGGTATCCCGAAAAGGACTGAGAGGCCTAAATATCCATGTACATAAAATAAGCTGATCAACACCAAAGATTGAGTGTTAAGTTTGCTCTCCGTTCAGCTTAGGAGTGTCAACCAATCCAATCGTTTGCTATATGGAAAAGTACCCGTCACACAAGAAAACAAACGCAGTGAATGATCAGAATTAACTGGTTGTCTCCAATCGCTCATCGTTTTTCCGTTTTTCCTCAGTCAATCAAAATGAGGAAATGACCACAATGAAGGCTAGATAAAGCGTCAACGTGAGACGCATCCGCAATTAATGTATATACTATTATAGTTATAAAGAGACAGCAGCTTGTTACAGCAGTAATATCATCGGAGTATCATTGAGTACGATACACGGTTCATCCGCGCTATAAATACCATTATTATACGAGAGGATCTCAAATAGCTATCAAAGCCAGGACTGAGCACAGGTCTGAACTGTGTCGCTCCCGATTTTTAAATAAGTCTAGAAGACAGCTTGAGGAAAAATTTAATCAACGGAATACAGAATGCCTTTCTTTCCCGTTTTTCATTACCATCCGGATGCAAAATAGGTTGCGATCTGTCAACTTTGAATATCTGAACATACACACACGAACATGTTCAAGCTAAACGGTAGTTTTTGGTAAATATTTCACTTTAATTACTTCGTTGGGAGAAAAATAAAAAATACTTCTAGAATTTGGTACTTGCGAGTAAAAACTTTTACTTGAGGTCAGTTTTGTCCCTTAGTTTTTCTTTGATCATTAAAATGGGCCAAGAATAAGAAAAGGATATTTTCACAAGAGTAAGTACCAAAACATAATTTTAAAATGTTCCATAAACATAGGGCTGAGGAAAGTGTGAGCGATTATGTGTCGCAAGTTCTCAGAGTTCTGAGGGAACTGATTAACACAGTAATAACGCTTCGCATCGTTATCCGCAAGGCAAAGCTCAGCACGAACCCGTAACACGTACCTATTACCTAATAAAATTTATCGCAGCGAATGTCTTTTGGCAATTGAGAGTAAGCGAAAATGTCGCGTTAGGGTGAACAAGTGTGGGCATACTTACAAGCATGTTGTACTATATAACAATATTAATAATAAAAATGATAACTACAATGCTGAAGTAGAAAGCATCTAATTGATGACTCTTTTTAAAAACTTTCTACTTCAAAGTGCATCTTCTTTGAAACGTGTAGTCGGGTGCCAGTGTCCTGCTGGGAACGGTTCCTCACGTCGGCTAAGTCTCCGTCTCAATTCCCAACTCGAGTTCTTGACTAACATTGATACCCATAGAATAGACTATCGTTGGAAGCATTAAATATCTCGTCCACGGCCTACTACGCCAGATCAGTATCACCCGGCTCACCTAATAATTTTTTTTCTACAGTCAGTAATATAAGGTAAATGCCTCTATTCATTCAGTATCGTTCTAAGTGATTTTACTAACGAAATACATCTTTAGACTAGAACAACAAACGGAAACCGTTTCGCAGTCAACTGTAGTAAGATGAATTCTCAAACACTATCAGCAATTTTTGAGGTTTTCTTTAAAATGGCTAAAAGCGTTCGGTTTTTTTCATTCTAACAAAATGGCAGAACAGAGGAGACTTCAATGCTTGTGTGTTTAATAACGGATCTCAATGTAATGTATATGCAATCTAGTAGTAGGAGCCGAAAGACTTCGATATCCGTTGTAGCCTAGAGCTCGCCACCTGAGGACGTGAACTCAGCTGTCTTGAGCTATAGACAGTTCCAGTTTTGCCTTTTCTAGGCTTCGTTTAGCTGACAGTGCGTCCGTACATTCAGGCACCACAGGAAAGGATGACACACAGGATGAAGCGAGACAGGGAGAGAGGAAGAGAGAAAAACAGAGGGAGAAAGTGCGACAGCAAAAATGTAAGATCAACAATGCGATTACTAGTTTCGCAAAGAACTAAACAAACACTCGAAAGCCTCTGGAAATTATCTGCTCTGGTGCTATGAATATTAGGGTTCAATCGGGACTGAGTGTCTCGATAACGGTCCATTGACGACCGTCCTGCCACCACCCGAGAAGGCAAGCTAATCCATTCCGGTCATATATTTGCATAATAGTGTTTGGGCATCTTGCGCATGAGCGCGCGTAGTGCAGTAGTAACGTGGTTGCATAGTAAATCTAGGGAGTTCGAATCCGGACTTCGTTTCGTACTGGGAGCCAGCCAGCTGAACTAACGGCTGACGTCGTAGAACTTGAAATCATTAATTTATAGGTGCAGGTAATGACTTACGATATCTGACAGTTGGTATATGGCTAGAGCTTACGACGAAATCAGTCCACAATATACACGGAGCGGAGGATGAGAAGACTGCGAACAAACAACTGTTGTGAGTGTGAAATGGTGACGATTCAAAAAACTGCCCATGTTCAGACAAGAGAGAACAATGTCCACGCGATTAATTACCAGTTTGAAAAGATTTGTTATTGATAATCGTAATAACAAGGTTATATAAGAATGATAATCGATGCAGCCAGTGCTCGTATATCCCGCATTCAAAACGATGAGTATAACCAGAGAGGAAGATGGTATCATACATAGACCACAGTTTCCGTTGTCGCTGCGGTCACTGTCGTAATCGTCACCATTTTCATTTATGGTGACAATGATGATTGCAACGATGAAGAGAACAATGGCTTTCGCTCAAGGTCCGAAACAGAAAATGAGTATAAACTGAAAAACTGGACCGTGTACAAATACGCAGACACAACAAAACAGCTATAAATAAGAAAAATAATATTAAACAGTAAGTAGAAATTTCAATAAAAAGGAAGATTCTTTTCCTTTTCACGTAATGTTATAGAATGATAGAAATGGAGCATTGGACTCGTAATAGCAACAACAGCAGATCCGAATAATTGCTTGATTTGCGTCTGGCATCCAGTGTGGAAGTGTATACGTGCTTGTGTGTCCCTTTACAACACCGGGAAGATAAAAACATTAAGAAACAAACGAGTAGCTGCTCGACTTTATGTGTCGTAATTATTGAATAACGTAGTGAAAAGCCATTACGTGTCCCCGATGCGCGCAACCAAGCGAAAGGAGGTTCTATGAGAAAAACAACTACACAAGTTTGAAATGGTAAATGTTGAAGACGGTGGGAAGTAAAACACGAGTCATTTAGGAATATAATAGTTATCTAGGGGGTATAATAAACACCTCTAAATCCAGCTAGAATTTTTAAAGAGCGCTCTAACATGTATAACAAAGCCAAAATAAAAACCGGTGTAAGAAGGCCCAGTTGGTGAATGAAGTTTCAAAGAAAACAGACAAAAATATGAAGACATATTTACTACAGGCCGATTTCTTTTTGTGCTAAAGAGACAAGTATTATCAGTTTGTTTGGGTCACGTAAAGAGTAGCAAGGAGACTACACTATTGGATCAGTCACATGATCTAGTAAAAATTATAGACGACCTATTAGTCGGGTTAGCCCACCAGTAGATGGGCTCCTGGCAGCATCTGTTGGCGGAAACATCGCACTTCGGCGCGGCTCGTGCTGTATAACTTAGAAAAGATCAGTGAATGTTCAACGCAGAGTTAAGTCGATAGGGTAATCAAAAAGTCATTGATTGACAGTCTTACTAAATGATTGCGCGTTTGATTTGATCATGTTATGCACACAGTAAGGATAATGGTTACTATAATAGAAATAAGTTACCATTAAAACAGTGATTATATGATACATATTCTTAAACCATGGAAACTATATGATTGAATGTTTGTGAGAGTGTGTACGTAGCCGTTAGTTCTATATTTACTATCGTTATAGATAAAACAAATCCAGATAGATGTGTGCGATGCATTCTCACCACATTCTCTGCCACTCTCACAACTTATACACTTTTTATTTAATTGGGGTGTTAAAAGTGAATTCGGCGGACTTTGAAATTGAATAAGCTTCGAATTAACTAGGCTAGAATGATGATTTTCATATAAATAAAAAATTACTCTCCTTTAATCCCTACACACTTGTCTCGGAGCTTTATCGGCTTAGTTCCATTCGCGTCCCCATATATAATTCCTCTGTGGCTCTTCAAAGTAAATCTATAGTGGAATATTCTTGCCCATTGGTTACTCTTTTTCAGACCTGACAAGTTTCGTATTGAGATGACTGGGAGCATAAGTTGGTTGAAGCCAATGTTGGATATTCGTTTGCTCTATCCAGGAAGTAATTGAAGCATGATCATAGGGTCTAGCATCGTCATTAAGTTCTTTCGATTATCATGCCAGCAACCCATGAGTCTCTTAAGGAGCTCGAATTTGCTGACTGAATTCGTTCTTTATTTGCCGGTGAGCGCCTCATTGTGGCTGATGCTACTAATGTCCATTATAAGTGCTATCATTACCTTACGTCCGCAAATCTTCGACACTGGTACAGAACTCGATTTTCCTCTGAAGGAACACAATTCTTTCACCTAGTCCCTCGCTGGCTGGCAATGAAGGCTAGATAAGGCCTATAGCGACCGTACGCTTCAAGCCAGATTTTGGTTAATTAAAGTTGCTCGTGGAATACGTTACGCGAATTTCCAATTGACCTAAAATCAATTTACAGCGAAACCGTTCTTAACTTGGCATCCGCATTTTATTTATTCATATAGATAGTTCTTCAACGGTTACATACGAAATGCTAATTTTGGCCAACAGCGCCCTTCGACTCCCAGCTTGTGTTTCCTTGCTTAATGTCTCGACCAGTCTTTAATTTATAATAATAAATAAGTCTTGGCAGTGCTGCTATTTTTACAAAAGTTTAACTACTGGGCACTCATTTTTGAGACTTCTCTTCAACTAATCTTCGCTTGTTTAAACTTCACCCATAAATTTCTGAGTGTTTAAACAAACTTCATTTGCTAATGGCATCCAGTGCTGAAATTATTTACTTTGAAAGTCCATCAGATTCGTTTGCAGTAGTCCAATATATACCGAGCTGAAGGTCAACAGTTTTAATAACGAAAACATGACTACGTTCAAATAATGAGCAGACAATGCTTTTTATGCAGAGAAATTTACAAACTATAAAAAAGAAACGAGGTAAAAACATCTCAACAATCTACATCATCCTCTTGCTCAGAAAACGAGAGCACACCTTATCAAAATAGTCTAGCGATTCCTTTCTATCATCAAAGTTTGCTGCTATTTGCCTAACATAAAAATTAATAAAAGTGAGTCTGGAAGTGTTCTTTCCACAAAAGACTCTACAATGCGTATTCGAACAATGTTGTTAGCTTCATCTATAACGTAATGATTCGGCAGGTCAACTAACTGCATTTCGGCTACTCGTTCAAGGGTAGCAAAGCTTACGTCTTTTCTATTAGCTCAGGAGAAAAATACCGATAACGGCCTCAGTATCAGATCCACAACGCCATAATGATCTGCAATAACATCAAATCCGTGACCTAATTCATAAAGAATTTATAATACCCTATTTTAGTATGAGCAAACTGGACGTCAGTTTAATACAGTTTCACGTTAAACGAACTCATGTTCCGAGCACCATATTACACTGTACCCGAATGTTTGACATTTGCCGTTCGCTGCCCGCATTCGTCAACATACTAAAGACTTACGCATGCCGTGCAAGACTTTCATGTAATCTCGAATGATATAAAATCATGATCGTAATTAGTCGACAATTATTATTATTATTAATACTATCCTATAGTAAAGTCGACTGGTTTATACTCTGCAAGCATTAGCGACCTGTAGCATTCGAATAATGAGAAGTTGCTATTGAGAATAAGGGCATATTTACGGCTATATTACGGCAAGCGGAATAGACGTCGACATTGTGCGTAATAAATTTAAACGCATCTAATGTATAGCTCGCACGCAGTGACAGGGGGCATTAGCAAGTAAATCAATAGATAAATATGTTGGTAGGCGAAGAAGTTTCGCTTGAGAACAAACGGAAAAGACCATAAACAATCGAATAACAGGATGAAATACGCGACATTCATACTACGTTGTAAAATGGGATGATAGGAGGCAAAATCATCTAAAAATTTCGAACACTGAGAGGAAATAGAAGCGGCATGAGTATGTCAGATACATCGGAAATAGGACATGGCACAGCAGGAGTATGGATGAATAAAAAGCACTTGCTCAGAGAACACGAAGTTCTCGACGATACCTGAATCTTGACGACGTTTAGACGTTCAGACTCGACTGCAGCAGCATACCGAATCTGAATAGCCCGCACCCCCTGACGATGTTAGAGGTTGTGAACTGTTATTATGAAATGATCATTAGCACAAGGCATCAAAACTTAAACAAACTTTAGAAAAATAAGGCTTTACAGGAAAGTCTGGCTTGACATGGAAGCAGCAGCATGAAATGTTATGGAATAATACGGATGAAATTGACTGCCCACTTTAAACGCGTAGTAGTCCTTATAGAGTTCTTAGTTGACGTTCCTGATAATTGTCATTATTTCTTTATTTAATCATACTTGTGTTATTATGTATAACTTATGTCATTGATAATGCAGCTAGCTAACATAATGCCAAAAAGCGACCACAGAAAAGATGTTTAACGTCTGACGGAATTCGAAGAAACTGTACAGGAATTCACTGTGTATCAATACAATTTTCTTACGGTTCGTATAGGCATTCGTGTTATGTATGCGAGCCTCGCGTTTCTGCTACGACTATTCGATAAACTTTGATAAGCAATAACTGTAGAATACTGCTACGTTTCATTCTTGGCCCATGTCTGGGCCAATAAGCAAAGCTATTATCTACAATCTATTATAATATATTGTAATAATGTTATAAATCGTCTACTCATTTATTGTATTTAAGTAGCGTTGTGTCAACATTGCTTCTTAAAAAGCTAAAAAAATTGAGCTGGTAACCAAAGCCACATGTCAAACTTGGTTCATTCTCTAATTCCGGCCTGAGTGATTTAGGCATTCACGTACTGCTTTTTTTATTTATCAATTATAGTATATGGCTACCTGCTGTCGTAGAAGTTCATTATTATTTACAATGGAGGTCAGTTCTATATTTTGACGACAGACAGACGGCAGGCAGGTTTTTATTACCTAAAGCAAAGACAATCGTATTTCTGATACAGGTGTATGCCCGGTCGACTTTATCTGGCTCTTGACGTCATAATTAAAAACAAATCATTATGAGTTGATATCTTTAAACCTTGAATGATAAGAATATCGCTCTAACAATAGAATAGAAGGATAACCAAGACCATTTAGCACGATAATTTCTTTAGTACTTACTTATCGATCGGGGTTGCGGGCCTCGATCACTCCACATTTGCCGCATTGAGACAGCGTCCTACAATGAGACGTTTAATTGTTGCAAACATATGTGTATATAAACGGGGAGAGAGAGAGAGAGCAATCTGTGGACTAATACATCATTTAATATTGTACAATAGAGCAAATTACATAATGACAACAGGTAATAATTATTATTATTGATCGATTTGAAAAATAACACACACATACACACACATATATATATATATATATATATAATTATGAAACTGATGGGTAATACTACATATATATATCGGAACTAACTGGTAAATGATTACAAAATAATATGATGATGACGATTAGAAGAACAAGATTAATAATGCTACATATACAAATAGAATATTAAATATTAAGAGTAGTGTCTTTGCATAATGTCTTCGCAAAAACCACTGAGAAAAGCACCGTCAACAGCAGAAGAAATAAATCGTGTGCCACACTGCATGCGCACCTTCATGCATGCTAACGTCACAATCACACAAAGCGTAGATAAAAGCAGCAACTGAAATATCGGCAAAACGAAATGAATAGATGGTATACTCAGCTCCCATTAATAACAAGACACGATAGCAAACATAAACGGTAATTAATAAACTATCATATGTACGATAGCGATGAAAACGTGTTTCTCTTACGATAGAAACGAAGGAAAGAAGAAATCCTTCAAAAAACACAAGAAACCTATAGAGAAGAGGGAATATAAATATTATATGCTAAAATGCTATATCTCGTATATAAAAATATACATGAATGACTATTACTGGTAACTTAACTGTGGCAAATATGATTTGAGTTAAGAGAAGATTATTGCTGAAACTGAGGCCGCATTACTTACTAAATATATAGAAAGAGGTGATAGTGAAGTAATGATGATGCATACCAATTGCCTTGTTAACTTTGGCGCCTCTAATACACTAACATCAGCAGGAGCAAGGGCAACAGGCAAAATGAAATATAAAAAAACTAATAACCAAAGGGTCACTCAGCTCAGCGGAACCACACTGGGCAACAGGCATAAACGATGGATAAAAACAACAACAATAACAGCCACAACAGTAGCAACAAAAACAACGCAAATATTCACATTATCACTGCTAAGGATGAGAGAGCCTCTATCTATACAAAGGGAACAAGAATAACAGCATTACTAGCAACGCGTATGAGACGATGAAAGGAGGTTGAGCGCAGGTTCCAAAATATTACCACTAATGAATAGGACAGACATTGTTGCCTGTGACATATATATATATATATATATATATATTGTTCATGACTTCTACTAGCGATAGGAATATCAAAAATGCAGGGCAATTACGCGAAGAGGCCATGTCATGCAATGGCGTGTTAGTTTTGTTGACGATCATCAATCGTGCTATTGTCGCCTAGCCATAAGGTTGATTGGAACAATAGCAGCAATAGTTTCCTACTAATATTACTACGTAGAAAATGACTGAAAAAAGCAGTTGAGGCGAGTAGAACTCCCAGGGCAACAGGGCAACCTAGGCTGTAACGCATACGATAACAGTATCAGCAACGATAAGCACAACAGTTATAGAAAACCTGTTTGAATAAGAACAATATGCTGGATGTATGCTAACAGTGGTCCACTTACAAACGATGAACAACAGCAACAATAGTAAAGAAGAAGTTGAAAATTAGTAGAATTTGGCCCTCTTCTATTTTAGGAAACTAAAAACTACGATGCTGATAACCATGCTAAGGGTCGTACGTCTCCCGAAGAACAATAGAACAAACACAGTGACCAAAATACAAGTGGCTGATTGACTACTACATAATTAAGTAACAACTATATCGCTAATAATAATGGTACAATGAGACAATGATAACTTCTGAAAATCCGGCGGCGATGATACTACCGTTGGTAACAATGCTAATCTTGATCATGAATTATTAGTAAAAATTAAACGAGAAGGGATCGATGATGGCCCTGTTCAAGAAAAAAAGACTCAGAGTAAGTGGGAGAAAGAATCAGCGAGCATGAAAAAAGAACAAAGCAAGCGCAATACATACAGAGACATGAGATGCTGATATGATTATGATAATGACTGGTATAATGAATAATATAAATAGGTAAACGAAAGAGGGAAAAAGATTGAGAAGAAAAGAACAAAATAAAGAAAAACAAACATTTTAAGTAATTTTCACTGAATTCGCCCGATCCTGTGTCATAAATTCTAGATACCAATTTAATAGAAGCGCACAGGTGCACTTGCTGAACAATTGCTTTTATATACTTAGTCTCGTAAAGTGTGTGAGGCTTCCTAGCAGGATATTTCTCTGGCTTCACTCAGATATGTAGTTAATAAAAACGTTTGTAATAAAATGACTGTTTATTCTTTATTTACAAATTGTTCAATTCAAAACGTAACTTAAATTGTTACAGTCATTAAAAACCAACTGAGAATATCTCCCACAGCGCTCGTTGCATCCTTTCCATAAAGCATTATTTTTCCTTTCCCTGGTTACGTATAAGCGCTGCTGAAATGCTTCAAAAAATTGACCGTTCTCTTCCTACGTTTGTCCTTCTTGCTCTAGATTATATATATATGTATATATATATATAATGTCTCCATGTAACGAAACAATAATATTGTCATCATTATGGGATAATGACAAAGTTCGAACAATTTTTCAAGAGGTAAACGTTTCTAATTCTCTGCGACGAACCCTTAGATTTTCTTACTGCGGGGTGATTGATAGCAGATCGTTTACGTGAATAGCCTAATTATGGCCCACTACGGCCTGTCAGGTTGTGAAGTCTATTTCAGGGGCGAAAACGGCAACGAAAAAAGCCATCGCGACCTGCAATGTTACAAAACGTAAGCAGTGATAAATCGAAATGAATTACTCGTACTGTAGTATGAATGATTCAACTCTGTTTTGTTGTAGTTTACGGTCGTACAATTCTAGCTGCATTAATATACATATAAACTGCATAAATATACATATAAATATACAATATACATATAAGGGTTCGGTTCTTAAAGCTGAATAATGATCCTTTCAAGATAGATAAGGTTAAGAGTTATGAACACCTGAGTTGTTTTAACATGCATTTCAAGACCATGATAGCTGTAGAGATTTATTTAAAGTTTGTAGTGTTTGAAAGTACGAAAGGACGGAAGTTTTTGAAAAACAACATCACAACACCAACCTCATCTCTCGAATAAGAGGAACTGTGTAGGCAACGCATTCATCCCAGCCTGGTTTCGACCAATTGCGCTCGCGGGTTTCCTTGCGGTCCGTCAAATTTTTGTACGCTAATAAGAGGAATAACGTAGTTTCGCGATGCTTAAAAATAGGCAATAACTATCATTCACTATTTACGTGCGGCAAGTATTCAAAACACTTATTATACATCAATTTCTTTCGTTTAGATGCAAACAGTCTCCCGTTAAAGTAATCTGATTCCCACTTTTGTCAATTAAATGGTGCAATGGACGTTAGATAATCGGCCACTCACTCCAGAAATGATGGACGCAATGGAGTTGTCCAATTTGAGTAAAAAATCCGGCCACGGCATTCTCTCTACGGAAGGTAATACCCCGGGCCCAGTTATTGCCCCACTCGCTCATCGTGCCTGGCTTCAATACGTACGAACGCATCTCGTAAATTCCCCCATTTTCCTGAAACAAATAAAAACATGGATATATGTACAATGAACTTTATATGTTACTGATATTACCTTTATTGTCTGTCCATACTAGGGTTATGAACATGCAACATCCTCCGTTAAAAGAAATGTTTATGCCCATTTCTAATTATAATATCTATTACTAATTGCCGGTTGCAAGGTTTCATTGTTGAAGCACGTACCTTACGACAAATGTTTTCCATAATATTCCTACGCGAGTAGCTCTTACCTTAGGATCAGGGTGTCCCCAGAACGAGAATGCCAACATAAACGTGTTCTCACGTGACCTAAAACGACGAAATAAATATAGATCAGCATACCGTAAATTGGGTTGACTTTGGTCATTTTTCAATTCGAAGAATAATAAATACTACTTTATTCGCATGACCGATTGATACAAATTTGTGCCAAAAGCACGGCGCAATTTTAAGCACTACTCCGTAACACAAAAGTAGCCGCATCGTTATTTCTTCTCCCCCACTTTTAGCAACTGGCAAATACTAGTGTAGGGACACAACTGCTAATAATCTAATTTATCGCCAGTTCCGTCTTTTCTTTAGGCTAAATTTGTGCCATATCAAGCGGATATACTATCAATAGTGCCGAGCTTTAAACCCATGACTTTGATATTAGTGAACAAATTATATTATTCCATAAAAAATCGGACCAAGTTTACGCCATTTGTCAGGTCTAATGGCTGATATTGATTTAGTATTATCAAGACGTATGTTATGACCTTAAATGATACCTTCAATACAAAGTATTCAGTACATTGCCTTCAGTTGACCAGTATCCTTGAAGGTTGTTTAGCAGTATGGAAAGTGGCACCCGCTGCTTGTAATTTTGCACAAGCGCAGTAGTAATAAAGCTGTAGTTACTCTTGCTTGTACTTATTTTCCTAGGTGACTCCATTAATTTTGAGGCACTGTAATATCCGGTGAGTCTGTCTAACTTTATGTATTTTTTTACATTTTCTTTCTAGATCTTGTGTTACCAATGAGCCGTCAACTCTATGATCTTTACTTTTTAAAGAATACATTCGCTTTTGCTGCATACTACACAAAGCACTACATCGCCAGAATGTTTTTTAAAGGTTTATTTATAAGCCGAAGTAGCCTTGTTTAGGCGAAAAACTCCAGTATTGGAAAACGGAGAGTTGTTTATAGAAAACACTTGCTGCATATAAATTTTAGCCGTCTAATTAAATACTAGGGAAAGGATAACACAAATTTCCGGTTGGCTCGTTCTTGGTCAAATTTTTCTAGCTATTTTATTTTTAAAACGAATTAATTCTTATAGTAATATTTTATATTACGAGAAACCAGCAAATCCAATTATCCTTATCCAATTATCGAACGTCCTTGTATTCAAACGATCCCGTCGATTAGCACAGCGATAAGACGATTAACAACATATATTACAAACGTAATTTGAAAAAATACCTAAGTAAACGGGATATTTGTTTACATACCAGAAATAGTATAAAGTTATGTATATATACATATATATATATATACAGCCGGAAAAATGTGACCAAGAATGAGCCAACCGAAAATAAGTATTGTGCCTTTTCTAGTATTTAATTAGATGGCTAAAATTCGAAAATTTATTTGCAACAATTATTTTTTTACAAACAACTTTCCGGCTTCGAAAATTTATTTATTATTAGGAGTGATCCACTTAAACCTTCGGCTAAATCTTTAAGAAACGTTCTGACGATGTAACGTTTTATGTATTTTAGGCAAATATATTTTCGAATTCAATCGATAGAAATTAAAAACCATAACGCTGACAGTTCACACATATTTAAATTCAAGCGTCAAGGCATCCCCGAAGTTGAAGTATAATAGACATAGAAGTACGCAATCAGTCGTTTAATACAATGCTGGTAACTAGGCATTTCTCTGACCTTATGAATTTGTTCTGCTCGCTAATTAGCGACTTGAGTTCATCGTCCTTCTGGTTTGCCCAGACACATTCAGATGCCGAAGGATAGCCCGCGCTATGCCGCCATAAATGCACTAAAAATTAACCCAAATACGTTTACAAATTAAGTGACTGAAGGGAATATCGCTATACACAATGAAGGTTCCATAGAATAGTACTTTTTTAGATATCTGTTTGTCCCCAATCAAATAACTGCGCAATATCAATTCAATGCTACACTTCATACAAAATATGAGACACGGGTGGGGTAGTTCTTTAGACAGTTTTCTATCATAGTACTACTGATTATGCAACGAAGAAAACTTCTCATTTTTTTACAGGAATCCTTTACAAGAAAATTGATCGTCAAAGATAGTACTTACCGAAATGGTCCTGGTCACCAATGACGACCTGCCAACTGCCAATATGCTCTGCTGTGCTGATCTTTCGCGGCAAAGCTGCAGCGTACTTCTCGCTAATGTTATCGTACAAAAAACCTATTTATTCTTGTCAGGACTATAGCAATACAACCACTGCTTTTTAAATATTTATAAAACTGAAATGGCTAAAATAAAGCACGTTATAAAAACTTGACAAAAGTCATGTTTGTAAATTAGGATACTACAGGTTGCGGCTTGGCCAAGAACCACAGGTTGTAACGTCTTTACTCACTAGGTGCTCATATATTCGTCTCGATGTTTAGGCTTAGCTGCGTGGATCTGCAGCTCGTAGATCTTTTCGGCCTTGGGGTCTGCCAACGTTTGTGAATGCGATGACTTGCCAGGATCAATCGTTCGAACGTGCAAGAGCTGATCATCGACGAAGGACATACAATTTCGATCAAGTTCAGGTCAGAATAATCCTAATAGTTAGAATTATCCTTTTGCAAGATTTCGCTTAGAAAGTGAGATCATGTAATAGTTCGCGTGATTCAACAGGTTACAACAATTTTTAATAGAACACGTTATCTCACGCCCAAACATGATCGCACGTAATAATGAGGTTTCAATTAAAGCCCTTATGGTCTAGCCTATGCAAAACGTTCCGCCGGGAAAAAATATATGTTCTTTTTTAAATTATTTGAAAGACTTACTTTATTTGGAGTGAGATGATCACACACGAAAGTATTAATCACAATTACAAAATCTACGCCGTTGAAATATGAAAGAAACTTATTTTTCACTTACCTTTGAAAGCCAACTCTCCCGGTCTGATGCCAGACGAGCTGAAGCAGTTGACAGCTGTCTAAAACAACCATGCAGCCATGAGGACACAGGGGTAGTAGAAAAATCAATAGAAAATTACATAATACTTTTAAATTTCTTGTCCGGAGTAACTAGACGAACGTTCGATTTATCCAAGAGCAACTCAGCAAGTTTCATTATGAAAAGCTATGTGGCTTGATGATATCCATGAAAACATTTTGATTAGCAGGCTTTATCATATCGCACGGCTAACATAGAACAGATCGTGCAAATATTTTATGCCTATAACATGTACCGCGCTTTTCTAAACAATCATAAAATGACATCTTATGCCATTGTACATTAAATATACTGCAGAATTTTTACCCATGTTAATAGTTTGGTGGATCTGATTCATCTATTCGTTTATTCAAACGTCATTAAAAAGTGTTTAGGACCAATATTGCAAAACAATTATAATATTGTTAACCATGTTATAAGATTTTACATCAACTATCAAAGTTTTTGGATTTATGTGAGTCAACTTATACAACAACAGCAAAATATTTGAATTTAGTAATTCTCTTTGCAATATCATTTCTTGGCACCAGACACGCACAACGGTTCAACTACAACAAGAAATTTATTTTAAGCTTTTCTCTTATATTCCTCCTTATATTGCAACCGCAAGGCTAAGTTGAAGTTACGAAATAGAGCATATAACTTTAACAATCAACCAGAACATATTCGATAGATACAGATAGATGCCTCGGCCGATTAAGTGCTTCTATGTACCCGGGTTAACGCGACATGAAGTTCTTTCAAACACATACATGTTAGGTAATATATTTTTACGCGCCATACAATCTTTCCTGTAGATAATGATTCGAATTAATAATAAATTGAGTATTTTGATATTTAAAGAGCAAAATAATAAAGAATAGCAAATAATATTCAAGTCCTTTGCATTTTTTCAGTCGTAGAACGTCTATTGACTGTGCAGAGTCCAGACGGAGAGCGTTTGTTGATGAAAATGTTGTTGCTGCTCTTCAGTTCCTTATATTTTTTTTTGTAAATTGAGGTTATATGTATGAACGTATAGGTGAACTGAGTTATAACTGCATTGTTTACGCTTGTAAACAATGAAAAGCGGCTTCATTATTATGTTCAGACTTCATTTTACTTTTATCGATCCAGTTTGGTCCGCAGGACCTAGTTTGGCGCTGTATTTTCAGCATGTATAAGATTTGATGCGTTTTTGCAGCAGAAGGATCGGCCTATCCGCATGATGCACCATACTCTGCCCTAGTGAGAATGCAGGTCATATCTAGTTGCCGGCGAGATCATACAAAATGTTTCGGAAATTTCATTGCGCTAACAGCACGTCGCATCAGCCGACTTGATCTTAGAGAATCGAGTATTTTGCTTGCCTCAAATATTCATAGATTATCGATTTGAAATTGAAAAGTGCTGCTTTGTAGTCCAAGCTCCACATGAAAAAAGTTCTAATAACTAATCGACTTGTCACAGTTTTCTGCTATCAATACACATTAATGTTTAACGTGTTTGTCTTGGTACGGAAGAGGCAATGAAGACAGGGCTTTCAAAAAACACTCTCTTTCATATTGCAGATCAGCATTTGTTACTCACCTTAAGATGGAATCTGCCCTCAGAGTACCGCGTACGGTCAGCGCGCGATTCATCTCCTCTATTGCGTAGAACCGGCTTACCCAACAGATAACAGGAATATCAACTCGAATTGATTAAACTAGGGGTCCTAGCAGCAGCAGATGATTCTCTGGTCAAACAGTAAGCACCACTGCACTCACTCTTGCTTAGTTATCGACGATGGTCGACCATCTCATCGTGAATGTGAACGGCTTCTCCTGCTTCCTACCATAAGTTCAGCAGGGCCATACAACTCACACCTCAGCTGTAGCTTCTGCTGTTGTTGCTGTCCGTTAGCCGTTGGGAAAGACGGCGTTCCCAGACAACATACTGCCAATGTCGTCTGCTATGCATCATCGAGCGGCGGCGGCGGCGGTGATGTTCAGCTCTGCTATAGCAACCTGCCTATCTTTTATTTTATTCTTCCATAGAGACCAACCTATTTATTAACTACTTTCTTACTAGGCGCAATTTGTCAATATTCTGAGGCGTGCTCTTTGTTATGCTTAGTATCAATGAGTAAAGCGGAAACGACTGTCGCGCCAGTGGCAGACCATACGAGCATTGGAGAAACCGGCTGGTTGAATAAAGGCTGTTTATTATAGACGATAACAAAACATCAACCTGTAGATGTTATTATTTAAAGTGGGTACAGAACAAACACAAAAACGGTATTCAAACCACTCCTGAAAGTTAATTTAATCGTGATGTTTATTTTTCACCACGGGGGCGAAGCTTAAACTCCGAGCATTTTGAAATAATTAGATGTATTCCAGTGAACACGTTGTTACTCAATTATTCGTCGGCTCATTGATATGGATTTCTTTTTGGGGCCATAATATCCATAAAACCATAGGCATTATCTCAGTGTAAAAAGCCCTAAATCATACTATATAGCGCAAATATTAGTTTGCAACGTTTAGATGTTAACTGCGATCGTTACGGGCTAATTTAAGTGAATATAAAAATGGCAATACAAAATATTCATTATAATCCAATATACGGTCCGTATTTTCGCAGAATAAACAGATACTGATTTGGCAAATTTAGATGGTGCGACTAAACTACAGAAAAATGAAAATTCTGAGACGATGCAAAGAAACCTGTGAAAAAAAAAGTAAAACTATAAGAAATCTGTTAAATAGTAAAGAATTTTTTTTTCGGTATTTTATTTAGTAGCATGCAACACATTAGTTCATGTATAGGTTCATACCTTTGTTTACTATTATACTACGCATTAGTAACGAAACATGGTCTGTTTAAACTGATACAAATAGTACTGGCTTAATCTGCAATTTACCTACAATGCTAATTTTTCCTCATCATTATTATTGTCATTATTAACCCCGTCGTTCCACTATTATTTAAATGTAGATTTATGTTGTAGCGTCTTATCAACTATCTGTAAATATAACTGTCAGAAAGACATCAAAAGTAGTCATAAGGATTTGTTGGCACATCGCTTATTTATTATTATTTGTCTTTCTGTAAGTTTGAGGGCACAGAAATATAATTTATAAGTTTTATCATATCCGTCAACGTCAACCGCTTGTTCTTTCTTTTTTTGTTGTATGATACAATGCCGTCGTTATTATCGTTCAGTTTCTATAAACGTGAACTAGATTTAAGAGAGGTTACCCTTTGTCTAGTTTCGTTTTGTCTGTCGCAAGATAAAAATTAGTTAATTTTGACATTTCATACTGCATTGGAAATAATCGGCAACAACCATAGTCAATTTTACAACATCGTTCTAGTGATCAGAGCGTATAAAACGGTTATTTAAAGTCTCGATTGGTATGTGCCCCGGGGAAAAATCATAATAATACTTTTGACACGTTACTACTAGTATTAGTTCACAATTGCATATTGTTGTTTGCGTTGTTGTTCGTTATTTATTAGTTTCTAATAATTTGCCGGAGATGTATTAATGCGATAAGCCTTCAGAATACGCCAATGAAGTTAAACTGGCAAAACACGTTTGTCCGTTACATATAGAAGGTTATTTAGTAATTGCAGGCAGCGACTAACTGTTATCTTCTGAGACAAGCCAGCGCCATGGCCACGAAGCCTGAGCTTGAAGTGCCTCACCCTTATTCAATACTGCTTGTATTGTGTATGTGTTGCGTGCACGTGCAGAAGCACACTTCTGTACAAAATTAATTTTGACACCCGAATTTCCGAGTACGATCGAATGATCTAAAGGGTTCGCCAGTAGATACGAAATACATAATACAGTGCTGTATTTTTGATTTTAATGAACTCCGCTGGCGGCAGGCATTATCTGCTCAGTTAAGCGTCTCTGGCTAGAGTTTATTTCCGCTCTGGTTTACGGGGCAAAGCAGAAATGTTGTATCTTCCTTGTTGCATTCCTGCTCTCCGGACAAATACTATTTAATAACTTGATATTAAAACGGCCATATTGTATTGTCAGGTTTAACGAAGCTTTGACAGCTTGCGCAGATCTTGCAGCTTTATGTATTTACTGTAACGGTAGGTAGTAATATTTGCTAACGTTTTAGTTACGTTTATAACTAGCACTAACATTAAATTGATAAATGTACAAAGAAAAATGGCCGAAGTAGTTTGTAGCATATTTCAAGAAAGTCCTGCAGGTCCTGCATCTAAGATTACGATCTCCATCACCTGTTAGTAGGACGCATTGCCTATAGCAGTTTCGATTGCATTCAAGTAGGTGTTTTAGCGTATCTCTAATCTCACTGTGTTAATTTTTGCAGCTGTAGATCACGTAATTTTCGCGGAATTGAGCTAGCTTAAGCAAATTATCTCCATCAACTAAACTGATATCGTGTCCATCGCTGTTAACCCGCGCGGCTGTAAATTCGCCAGTCGAAAAATGAGATTTCTATTGGCTCAACCAGTGTTTTCTACAAACATTCTAATCGAAGTGTCACTTTATCGAGTAACACCTATTAAAAAAACAACGAACAGTTAATAATATTTTGCATAAAAAGTTACGCTACCTCTGTTCTATTCAACAATACTAATTGTTGCTCGTTATCGCCATTTACTGCTATTAATACTAGTCCTATTTCTAACACTTATTATAGGTGTTCTCTTTTTGTTATTCTCATTACATTTATCATCATATATTTAATAAGATTTATATAAATTATAATTAATGAAATGCAAAGAATATATAATACTTTCGGTATGCAATCACTGTTGTGTGTGCACTCGGCATGAGCACGCAATAACATGGCAGGCATTCCGATACTATGTCACAGTATAATAATAAACGAGAAAAACTTCCAAAAACGCATTTACATACTAAGTGTATATATATACCTAACGATCGACCTAGGTCCTCCGTCTCTCTTTGGTCGACGTCGCAAATGTTCTTTCGGGCCTACGAACAAGAATGGTTCATTTTGTGATTCAATAAATGACGTAACGTCTCCAAAGTTTTTCTTCAACGGCGGGTTCCGTTCATCATCTGCCGGACCATACACAATGCTAGTAATTACGGCACAAGTGTTAATACAATATTTGATAGGTAGCATACGGTAAGTTTGTATATAGAGGCATCAGTGAATGTAGGCATTCGTGTTTTAAGTGACTCGCTGTCGTCTAGGTACAAGGTAAATAAATAATTTGTCTGTCCTGTATGTACGCATTCAACCTAAAGATATCCATCTATAGTCGTACTTCATTATATTTTCAAATTTGACATCAGTCTGTAAACGTGGAAGTAGAAGGAAGGTCCTGAGAAATAACTGGTTCATTTAAAAGTCATGCATACACAGAGACCGGCAGGAGGGCTAACAGCAATGTATACTAGAACGGTGGTGATGCATGCCCCACGCACGCTGGGCACGACGAAAGCTTCCGATAATCTATACATAGTGCGCTAGTATATTCATATATGCGCTGAAATTTACCTGAATGATCATCTACTTAATATGTAACGACTGTGCATTGTAAATACAATGCATGAGAATATCACGCAGCTCCACACTAGTCAAAATTTGATTTCAGTGAAACTCTTTTTGCAAAAGTAGTGTTACAGACGAAAATTATAATAATAATAATAATAATTGTAATAACTATTATTATACCATAAATAGGGCTTATTATATCATGCGGAAACCACACGGATGCAGCTCAGGCTTAGTCGTCAAAAGACTCGACTTCCGAGAATGAGGTATTATCGAAAAAGCATTTTTAAATAGAAATCAGCTCATCGTACTGTTGTGGGTAGCAGTCGGTCCAAGCCTATAGTATTATTTTGGAAAGATGTTCGACGCGTAATGCAAGAACAGATTTGACGTAAAAGGACCATAACAAACGTTGTCGCTTTGCCTTCTACATTAGAGCTGAACAATAAAAAACTACTTTCTACAGCTATGTTGTAAAATGTACTCAACTCTGTGATACTGTATTTCTCTCGTGTTAAATGTATGCATTTCCTACTTTACAGGGACTCACCTCTCAAGATGATTACGAATTAGAATACCTAGAAAAGAAGTAATTGCTCAAACTGAGTCGCAGTAAAAATTTCGGTATAAAAACCAATATACAGTTTCAAATTCGCCTACCTTTATCAAGATCTAGCCGACAAATATGTTACGATTCATCGTGTGTAGCCCTCACACGATATTAAACTGTGAAATTTCATTTCGCTGGCAGTTTCCGAGGTCAACTCCATACGAGGGCAAACAATTATTGGGCGGGGATCTCCTCGCACCTTTTGATTTTGGCATCGAAACTGTTCGGTCTGCAGGTAACACCAGAACTTTTTCGAATGTAGTTTTAAGCTGGCTGACTTATGACTTTTTACGGTTAACAGAATGTTTGTTTCAGACATTAATTGAAACTCCTATTTCTGAGATTGCATATGTAGACGTATCATAAGTGGGCTTATATGGTGTCTTTATCGTATTCGCGATTTGTGACTGTACAGAGATCGCTATACGGGAATCGCCACTATTCATTTATCTACTGGCAAACTGTGAGCCTCTGTTGAGGTTGTTATACTGTCTTGACTCAAGGGAAAATCTACTAATACGGTCGGATAGCGAATACGGCAGCTCCATACAATCCGTTCCGGCTTGGCTTGATATCCTGCGGTGGGATGATCTATAAGAGATCGTCAGAAGCCATTATAGTCCGACGCAACAAGCTATTTGATCTCGAAAAGTACGGCGGCTACAGTACGACACAGGTATTTAAGAACACATACCTGTACCGTATACTGGTAACTGATATAAAATAATGGATATTGTGTGCGAATTAGTAAAAAGTAGCAGCGATATCTTACAAAAAAAAAAAAAAAAAGGAATCTCGCTCACCAGAGTAGATAGGGACCAGCTGAGCATAGGTCGCATTAAAAGACGCGAAAGCTCGATAGTGCTACGGTTACGGATTGACGATACTATGGGTAACTGTATGTCTGATCTGATCATCGGAGGTTGATGTGTTCTTCTTATCATCTGTTGCTAACTGATGGGACCAAGACAAATCATAGCGATGTCTGAACCGCTCCAGAGCCAGAACTGGCGGATTGGCCTGTTGACCGTTGCTGGGCTGCTCGATCAATGTATAGCCTCAAAAGTCGTAGCTGCAAAAATACAGAAAAGTGAATAGAGTTTAGTATCGCTTTAACATACA
Source organism: Varroa jacobsoni (assembly GCF_002532875.2). NCBI lineage: Eukaryota > Metazoa > Arthropoda > Arachnida > Mesostigmata > Varroidae > Varroa > Varroa jacobsoni. The sequence goes on along the minus strand of NW_019212968.1, from coordinate 279,297 downwards.
ATCATAGACATCAATAATTTATCCTACAATATTTTATTTTTGGCTGAAGTTCTGTTACCATGCCACTGATTTGGCGAAGTCGTGAAACAAATAATGTCTCATTAACTTACTAACGTAATCCGCACTGAGTCCATAATATGAGCCCGGCGATAGAGGAGCGTGCGTGTTTTAGATACGAAAGGAATTGTAATTGATAAGAGGCCGCTTGTTGCCCCTTGGTACTATCTTTAGTGTAGCCGGCAAAAACTCGTTTGTCGTGAATCGCTTTGGTGGTTCTATATAGCCACTCTGATCTCGGGAAATCGTGTTACTTAGCTGTATACCATATCGGGTGTTTGACTGCTACCAGCGAATAAGTAAAATTTGACCGAATATTACAGGCTAAGCCATTCAGAAAGGAAGCGAAATGATTGATTCGTTTGTTTCAACTTCGTCGGCCTTTGCGCACCTTGCATCCTTGAAGGGTCTCGAGATAGGGATCCATTATATCTGCTCCAACCTGTAACGATCATTGTGTTTTTTTAAGGACGGAAATGCGTTTATAGCTAATTATGATATTGTACGAGCAGCTAATGAAAGCTAATAAAGATCAGCTGAGAGAGATCAGTTTCTGAGATCGCGCTGATGTACGATTACCTTATGATGAAGGAAAACTAGACAAAAGACGGCAGCTCGCCGTACAGCGGATTCTTCGTGGTCGTAGGCGCGCAGAAGTGCTGAAGCCACCTGATCTAGCATTGGACGGAGTTCCTCACCGTTGGACAATTCAACAAGACGAGATAACGCCTTGAATAGAAGCATATATAAATCACGTGATTGTGGTTCTCGTTAGAAGTACTTTCGGAAAAGATTCTCACCCTGGATTGTCTTTAGTTAGCGAATGAACGGACTTTAATTGCTAAACTGGCAGCACTTTATTATTAAATGTTACTTTCTTAATCAATCATTTATTTGTTATTATATTTATACTCTGATAATAATTTCGGGTCAGACTTACCTTTATCGCAGCAGCAAGTAAGTGAACGTCAGGCCACCGCGCAATTAGACGTGCTAGGATACCTGAGCCTTTCTCCACTCCTGCTGCCCGCAAAGCTCCAGCAATAGCTAAATCTGATGCACGCTGAACATCACGGTCTTTATCCTGAATGAACCAAGTAAAAAGCAACGTTTTACCTACAAAAAATATGCCTTTTTCTCACTATCGCCACCGCAAGTCTACTTTATTTATATATATATATCAAAGCTCATTGTGTGCTATACAAATCATGTAGAAGGGTTTACTCGGTCGTATTTTCATCTGCGCAACTGTTTAGCAATGCAACTGAAAGGCCACCTCTAAAGCGGTGTATAACGGATGATAAAAAGCAGACCACGTAAAACATGTGCTTCGCAATGTGTGGCAGAGCCCAGAGTGACGCCAAAGAAGGTAATACCGCATCCGGTGGGAATGAAAAGGAATCATGCGTTATAAGTAATTGAAGTCCAGCCAAACTATTGGTTCGGACATTTAGGGTCAACAACCAACGAGATTAAACAAATTACTGAAAATGATTAATAGGAACTGGTAACGAGAAAAGTCATTGTCTTTTACCATGACAATGCTAGATAACACGCGTCTTTAGCTAGGCAGCAAAAACTGAAAGAACTTAGATAAGTGATCTTGATGCGTTCGCCGTACAGCCCAAATCCTAAATTATAAAACATATCTGTAAGTCATTGTCTTTTACCATGACAATGCTAGATAACACGCGTCTTTAGCTAGGCAGCAAAAACTGAAAGAACTTAGATAAGTGATCTTGATGCGTTCGCCGTACAGCCCAAATCCTAAATTATAAAACATATCTGTTTCGATTTTTGGAACTCCCTCAATGGTCAGTTTCAAGGGAGCAATGTCAAAGTAGCTTATCACAATCTTTTATTCAGAAACCACATAAGTTCTAAAATATTAGGATTATAGTCTTGCCAGAAAAATCCCTATATTTAACTTAATAATATTATTTTAAAATACAATTGGAGAGTTCGCATTTATAGACGCAAGGCAGATATTGAAGATGGGTTAATGTCGGTTTCATGGACAGTGCGTCCAAAATGATTTTTGAAAATCACGTCAACGTTAATCGGAAAGTTCAAACCCCCTACGGTGGCAGCAGCAACCGATTATGAGGTAGTTTTGTGTCACCTGCGAATAGGTAACTTTTGGTGCGACACACGTGTTGTCTCCTCAAGAACAACGCACTGATATATAAGTAACCATATCTACCTTACGGTCAGCCTTTTGATAATAGTTTAATCATATTACCTTTCAATTTTTTTGTTTCAATTTTAGTGTGTGTTTCTCTGACACTAACGTTAATCTTGTCAAGCTTGGCACATTCCTGCCACGCTAATCACTCGGATTTTACTGAGCTTTTTCCTCGTGCTTCGAATTACCGCACTGACTTCTTTTACGTTGGTAGCTATACTACCAGATCTATCTTTAGTCGAGCGACAAAGATGCGCCTTATAGTTCCGAATGTTTTAATTCTCTTTTTATCTGTTATTCATATCTCATTAAAAATATGAGGTCGAAATCACCATTTATTTCCGCTTATTTATCTCTTACGCTTTGCACGTTCAAAAAAAGGGTCGAATTGGGTTTGCTGTTCACTAGTAGTCAGGAAAAACTGCCGTCCACTAATAATCTCTATTTACACATCACCTTAATAGGAAAATATGATTTAGTAGGTTAACGATTATTATACGAACCAGCTGGCTTTGAAGAAGCTTAACGACCGTGAGATCCGCATACTGCGCGAAGTGTTGAGGTTGCGCAGATACAAGAGCGGAAAGAGATCGTAATGCACCAGCGCGTACGGCTGGAGACTCCTCAGAAGACTCGGTGTTGTCCAAAAGAATTTTCAGTGTTGATCTGAAGAATTAGACATACCAATTAAAGGTCACTTAGATGAAAAATCTGTGAATACTTCTGAGAAATCCGCTATAAAGGTTCTACTACTCGCTATAATGCGCTGCATTCTGCCATTGACTAACCTGAAGTTGAGTTCAGATTGCCACAACTCATGTATGTCGAGAAGTTCGTCGAGCTCGACCAAGGCAGCGCGCTTCATTTCGGCCGAATTTAAGGGCGAGCTCAACACTGATACACAGTGCGACAGCCTTTCCGCCGAACCGGCCTGAAAAGCACAAACGTATAGAGGGAGAAAGATCATGTATTGCGTTTCTAAACATATTCCTATTTTATTACGTGCCTTTAATTTACTAGGTTTACCCCGCCAATATATTCATACATGAAAACATTTTAGGAATGAATCGTTGGAGGCAGATATCTGGCATAATAATTCCTGACGACGTTGCTGTAGCCCTTTTGTATCCAGGCGTTCCGTGGATCAGACTTACCTTAGGACTATGACCAATGTTGTTATGGTTATGTTGGGACCCTGAGGAGTGAAAGGATCGTTGTGACAAGGGCGGAGGTACTGGGGGATTATTGCTGTAGGGGGGTAAGTCGTTAAGCTGTCCTTCGTCGGATGTACTTCCAGCTGTTATAGGATCGCTTATAAGGCTTCTACTGGCTCCTCCATTTCCGCTCGCGCTGTGGCTAGAGGTGACAGTTTCATCCGTTAAGGCGGTCGTTATCACCGAAGGCGATCCTCCGATAACAAAGTCGATTGCACAAGGAGACGGCGACGGTCGTTGGGGCGTCACCGGTGACGCTAAACTGTCGCTGCCTGACCGGCTGTTCAGTGTAAAGATGATTTATTAGCTGCTCGAACTAACAACGATTTTCATAAGGGCTAAAGGTATACTCAAATCAACAAGTAAAAGTATACTAAGTCAAGGCTACAAAAGTAAGCAGATTATAAACGTGAGGCAGTCCTTCAAAGAACATAAAAAGGTGCTCTAAATGATTGATGCGCCATACCTGACACCACTTGAACTGCTGCCACCATTGTACATGGATACTGATGTTGTTTGTTCCTTAATCGATGATGATTGCTGTTGTTGTTGCTGCTGATGAAGAAGCTCTTTCTGGATGATATCCAAAGCAACCCTCTGGTAGTCGGGAGCCATCTGTTGAAATTGGATGGGAACCAGAAAAATCAGTCAGTCAGGCAACTTTATTATACGAAATCGAATCCACACAATTTTTGTATCATACTTATACTGCTTACCTATCTAAATAGCACTTAACCTTTCACGGATTAAAAAGCAGCATACCTGATGTATCACTAAAGAGAAATAGGAAGCTTTACACCGATAAAGTGATCCAATGCACGCTCGTGATAGGGAGGACAGTTCTGGAGCGACTCGAGCACTTGCCATGGTCCCTACACGAACCCCATCGACTTGCTGAAAATAAAAACCAAAGATCCCGCCTTATTGTTATGTTTCTTACGACAGATGCTCAATAAAACTTGGCACGAATTTATTCATATAATACACTATTTCAAACATTAGTTTTTCACTTCACTGGTATTTCTTTTTTGTTATTTTCGATACTACTAGTTGGCGGTGTACATGAAGATGGCTGAATAGCTTTAGAGCAGTCACCGTGGGTCCAAAACAGTGTCCTCAATAGGACACGCGTGTGGGGATGAATTGTACTAACCATAAGGCCATTTGTACTAAACCGATCGAGATGCTGAGCAGTTTTTGCGCCGACGGTTGCTAAGCCATTATTCTGGTGTTCTGGGAGATCTGCCGATGCCCAGGCCACAAATCTGTGCAAGCAGGCTCGCATGTTCGGATCATTCGCTGGTATCTCCGATGAATCCATTTGGCGCGTCAAGTTCAGCAGATAGCGCAAAACAGTAGTTTTCACCTAAGCATCAGACAGACATTATTTTTCAGGCGCACGAAGACGCTGCCTTCAGACTCAGGCAGAAAACCGGCATTAAGCGTATTTGAAAATTGATTGGTATCCTTAATAAGACTGTAATACTGTTTATCAACATGGGCATAGATCTGCGCTTGATAGAAGTCAGTAAGCAGTGGTACCTTGCCGGAAAGTCATTGAAATATGTACGAGTTGAATGCATACCTTTACCGAGGTGGACTGGTGCACGGGATCATTAAGGAATCTCGTAATAATGACGAACTGCTCGGCGCGGGGAAAGGAATCCCGTACTAGTGCGAGCGTTGCGTGAATCTTTGAATTCACAGAACTTAGTAGATCATGGCCAAGTTTTGTAAAAAGCTTCGTTAGAAGTGCGGCCAAAAACGAAGGCACGTTTCGCTGCAACTCGCAGGCTTGTGCCGCTACCAGATCATAGAGAGTATCTAGGAATAGTGAAAACACCTGAAAGCATATGTCAAAGCGTCATTACGAGCGATCGTGCAACACGTGCTGCCGCCCATTATAGCGTCTTTTATCTGATGCAAGATTACTCTGATCAGTTACAGAACACATCAAAAAGCGATAACTTGAATCAGGCACGCCTCAACCTCAGACAAGCTGAGCTTGAGAATACATGTGCTAAGTATACCAAAATAGCCCTTAAAAAAAGTAACCATCAAGAGCAAAATCGACCTTCCCCCAGCAACCAGCATGATTTTCGATGTTGTAATGTTGCTCCTTCTGTAATTATTACTACCTTTGTGTGTGGGTCCATAAACATCTTAGTCATCGTCTGGGTGACCGATCGCAGTTCCGCTTCCGTGAGACGGCGCGAATGAGAACGCAGAACGCTTTGTAATCCCTGCCATCGTAACACAAAAGACATTGCATAAAACCAAAGTTTTACTGGTCGACTCAACTTTTATCTGCTTAATCAAGTTTAGTGATTGTCAGCGGGTCTGAAAATTGAAAAGGAGCGATAGCGAATGGATACTTAACAAATGCCTCAGACGAAATCATGCAAATACTTACAAGCAAGCCTTCCTTTCGGTCGGACCAATGGATACTAGCAAGACTAAGCAGTAGATCGGCAACATAGTCTTCTTGACTGCGGGATACGTCGGAACATATTGACGAAGAGCCCTCGCTACCGCCATTGCCACTCCCTCCCCCATGGTGACTACTGACATTGCCGGACACAGCCAATGATGAAGTCTGGCATTGAGAACTCGAGCCGAAAACAGCACGAGACGTCAATGGTGAAGCATATGGTGGCGCCTTAGCGAAAGTAGAAGATACGTTTGATAATTTTAGCATAGGATTTAATACATGATGCTACATGGAGATAATCTCACGTTTAAGATAATTCAATTGTAGCTTCTAGAGAGATTGAAGTCTTCAATAGACGACAAATAAAAGTGACAATCCTACCGCGAACGCTGTGCGAATTCTTTCTTCCCCATCACGTCCATTGCGAAGTTGCCTGTCGAGTGAGTCAAATCGCAATGAGGGTCGACCCAAAGAAGAGCGTCGCTCGCGGCCTACGGTAGCTGTTGAAACTAGACTCGATACCGACCTTTCGAAGCAAAATTATCCAGCTTAACTGTTTTATAAAACTATTTACCTCTGTAGGGTTATGATATTCAGTTACATTTAAAATTTTCATGAGTCCAAAATCCAAAGTCAGTCAAGGCCTTCTTTCTGTCGTCAAATATGAAATTTCTTTTGACGACGGAAAAGCATGAGCCGTAAAAGTGATGCCCTGAGTACCTGGTTGGTGAAGGTTCTCGAGATCTTCCAGTGCTCGGCGTAGGAATACCTGAGCGTCGAATACGTCCGTCCGGTAACATATTGTTGTATGTTGCATAACTCAACCGAGACGAAGGGGATGCTGAGCGGCTATTGGCTGTCGTCAACAGTATGACAAAAAAACAGTATGATACAGAGGTAAAAACTTTCTTTTATTATAGGTATATAGACTATTTACAAATTATTTGACCAAACAGCGAACAATGCTTACTGTCGAATTTAGAATTGGTCAAATTCTAGTTATTGACTCATTGTTCAGCTACGTATATATATATATATATATATATATATATATATATATGGATACGATATTATGTATGATGTGCGACAACATGTCCGCGGTTACATAAAATCAAATCGGGCTCCTGCCAGTCGATAACTAAATTGAGCTAGTCGCCTTCAACATACGTCTTTAGGTAAGCACTTCAAAATGTTATGGACAGAAATGTTTGTCTAGTGGCCAAAAACAATCAAAATGTTGTTAAAATTCTTTAGAAAAAAAACAGTCTTAAACAGGCTTACGTTGTGACTGAGACACGCGAGACTGGCGCCCTCTTGTAGGCGTCGTCAGAGTACTTGACGAGTCGAGCCGGGTTCGCGAGGAGCTCCGAGCTGAAAGTGTCAAACCAATGAGAGAATTCGGGTTAACCTGAACCAGTTTTGAAGAGACGAATATAACTGAGAAAGACGTATACATTAGGACTTTGAAGTCGATTAATATTTAAGCTAGTTGGGCTAGAACGATGATTTGTCAAAAGAATTCATGTTTATTTTCATTTTTTTATACTTAGGACTGAAGTATTTAGAAACAAAAATTCGTCTGCTAGTGGCATGTGATTCAAAAATTATTCAGTGTCGTCAGTTACAACCGGTTCCGCGATTGTAATATATATAATTTTATTTATTTTTTTTAAATATATTTTTGTTAATTTATACGTATATATATATATATATATATATATATATATATATATAAAATTAGGGCCTCCATTTAAGGTAAATAATTTTTATTTCTACTTACAGAGATACTGGCCAAAACCGAACGCATTCTTTGGTTGGACCTGCGGCGTGCTCGGAGTCGAGCTACTCGAATTGGCTGGACTCTGTTTGTTGTGTGCTGGATGATGATGATAATGCTTTGGTGAACTGCCGTTAGAACTCGTTGCGCTGCTGGTCCCGCCGGCAACGACACGTAGACGTGCTGCACGGGCAGCACTCGCGTCGATCGAGCTATTAGAACGGCGAGCTGTCGAAACAGGCCGTACTGTGGGTGGCCGAGACGATGGACCCAACGATGTGACAAAATTGAAATAGACGTTGACACGTACAAATAAGGAAAATCGCTAGATATACAATTGAAACACCGGTGGAGTTATACATTTAACTATAATACTTTGAGAAGCCTTGCAGATTTCAAGTATCGTGCAGACCGACCTGTTTAGTTGTTGTACAGAAAATTGTCAAAACAAAACTCTCAAAAATTCTAATTATTTTAAACGATCTAAGTAATAGGACCGTTTGGATATCTACAGTATTTTTTTTTTCAAGAATATCAAACGATCCTCTGCATTAGCTCGACATGATCAGCAGTTGTCTAAGTAAAATGTCGTAAAAATCGCAAATCTTTTTTATTTCGTGATAGCATTACGTAATAATATAAATAACGTACTTTTCAAATGTTACTATCCCTTATTGATGCTGTTTGGAAGTATACAGTTAAACAACTTAAACATTTCACATATTTTTTTATCTACATTCCGTTTAGTATATACATATATACGTGCGCGTGTGTGTACATGTAAACACATTTACCCATACAAGCTGTAGTTTCAACTACATCTATTTAGCTATCATCGTATTATACTCGGGCCTTAAAAAAAGCAGCTCTTCAGATATCAGAATCATTACATTTGTCTATATCCTTAAGAGGTTAAAGAAGGACTTCACTTTTATTGATACCTCTAGATGTGGTGCCATACTGGCTGGCAGCCTGCGATGCAGCGGTAAGAGAGCGATGTAGGCTCTCGGATGATGGCGTTCGCCCCCCAGATGGAAGACTGTGTCCCCCCAGAGGGGAACTCAGCCCGCAAGACGATCGCGTCAACGAAGACGGCGATGAGCCGAACAACGACTGGCTCATAGGCGAGATCGCTAAAGAGAAGCAAGGACAAAACACAGAACGACAGAAGTAACGAGATTAGTAAGTGGCTAAAGAAGCACCTCAGCAAACTACAGTTGACGAACAGCCTAAGGATACTCACACAGCTTAAGAATTATATTACTACTTTTTTAATGCTTTGTTATATCACGTATGGAAACCATGTAGACAGATTATCAATGGTAATTAGCCGTAGAAGACGGGAATTAGTCGGTAAAAGGAAGAGGCAGTGGCCAGAAAACGCCAGTCAGCCTATAGGGCCTAACGTTGCTTACTAATTGAGTTGTGGCCGTTGGAAATGTATCCCGAATGTAGCAAACGCTGTTTGGCTACATCAAGCGATAGCAACAGCTTATCGGCCTCCCGCGGGAAGTGGTCCGCGAAGCCCCAGAAAGCTTTTCGGGCCTGGCAACGGGCTTCCGAGTCGGCATCCGAAATGCCTGTAAATATTATCAACCAGCGCAAAAATTGTGGATTTTAAGTATTCCAGTATGAACTGCTTAGAGTTAAGCGCGAGGCAGAGGCACAGATACATAAGTTGGTAACATTTGTTGGCATGCGCACCTTTCTTGATGGCGTCCTGGATAGTGACAATGTGCTTCTCGAGGGAGCCCGCAGGCCAAATAAGCAGCAGCTGATGTAAGAACTCGCAGCAATATCGACGGATCTCCTAGAAAAATAACCTTATGTTAATTAATAATAATAGTAATAATATTAACTATTGCTATTTTTTCGCAATTTTGGTGAGAGCGAACAATTTTGCCATTCTGCTTATTTCGTACATACTAAAATACTATATTGGCACGTATGCAAATCCTTGTTCTACATTGTTTCTGCATGATGCCAAAATTCGTCAAACGAGTTTATGCTTTTTTAAAGCTCGGTATTATTAGGCTGGAACACTAACCCGGTTTTTCGAGGTGAGATTTCTCGTAATAAGCGGGATAAGTCGGGGTGAGTGAACATGTTGTAAAATAAAATGAATGCAGGTTATTCCTAAAATAACAAAATACTGACCATTAGAGAAATACGTTTTTATAATTTTAAATTTTCTAAAAGTAAATAACAATTATTTGAAGGATTATAATGTAAGCTTTTAATACTAAATGTATTTAATTTCAAACTAGGGCTCCTGTGTTGTTTTTCGAAAGCGACACAAAGGACATTTCCACTTTAATTATTGAGTCGGCTATCATTCTGAAGAATAACTTTCTTCATAGTAAAGCACATTCGTACCACAGCGCACCCCGTGGTTTACGGTCAGTCAAAGTCAGTAGAGCTGGGCGTAATAAGTAGTAAGTAAATCCGCTGACCTGATGAGGACACAACTTTGGCAGACGATCCGATAAGTTGTATGAGAGATGGCAGGAGAATTTCACACAGATGATCAACTCGACGGCCTAGTTCACGACACACGTACCTGTCAGTACAATCAATGCAAAAGATATAGATTAATAATAAATTAAGAAACAGATGCGTAAGTTATGTAAAGAAATACGATTTAAACTACGGAGCCACGAAACGAGACACCTCGGGAAGGATCAACAGTCAAACGTATTCGAGTCATTACCCTTTCCAAAGTAGGGAAGGGTAATAAATACTTAACCAAAATTGGCTATTGAGTTACCGAAGGTTGAATGAAAAAAAATATACATTCTATATATATATATATATTCTATATATAATATATCGCCTCTTGAAAGTTTCAAAACTCATGGAATAGTAAGATCGCATTCGTACGCAATGCTGATGCACGCCTCTCGAACTACTTGCGAGCGAAGATCGCGGACACATGTCTGAAACGGAACTTCAAGTAACCGAAGCGCGGCGAAGAACTCGTCATACAAGGCGCCGCCAGCGCGCACCACCGCTACAAAAGCATTTCGAGATAAATATTAGTACGTTAATTGACCGCTGTTTTGTGCACAATTTTCATTGATAACAGAAGTGCCCATTTACGTCAGGGCGATTCTTATCGTAAAACAACAACTATATTTGTATTCTTAAAATATCTATATTTATACAATGTAAAATGGGTAGCTCATTACAAACTTTATTATCATAAGTTACTACGAAAAGTGATATTCGAAAATTTCGCTTTCATTGTTGCAACGATATTATTATTAAACTGAAAAGTTTTGTCAAAAGTGAGAGGATTTAGTCATTCAAGCGGCGGCGCTGTACGTGAATACTAGATACACGTAGATTCCGAAAACTACTGCTAGCCATCATTCGGAATCGTGACATTTATATTATTTATATCCGCTATAGAAGCCTCTACTATCTATGGTGAATACGCATCAAATTTTAACACAGGCATAGATTACTGCGCAAAACAGTTGTCAAGGTATCGTTTATTATCGGATTTAAACTCTATAATGGCCATTATAGATGATAACGAAACTATGATCCGCCATTTCTGAACTAACCGTTCGCTTATATAGTCCTTGGCCAGACCAGCTTGTATTCATATATTTATGTTCATATTCACTCTGGTTCACGATCTATTCCAGCTAACCCGTTTTTCCAATTCTATAAGTATATTTTAGGCCATGTTCAGACAGATGGAGCACTGCATGCATATTAACAGAATGAGCGATGATCGACGGCACCCCACACTTGTATCTGTGACGAAAATTTACGATAGGAAAAAGACCTCATTGTACAAACCGATTGCACTCGTGCATAGGCAGGCTGGATCGTCATGCCAGTGCGTGTTTTACGCATCGAATCAATTTTGTATCGAATCTTTCAATAACAACATCAAGAATCATGGACAAATTATCGTTGTATAATTGTATGAATTATAGTATATCTCACTCAAAAACAATATATAGAAAAGAGCGGCATAATGCTTGAGTACAACAATGATAGTAGAATAAACGTGTAAAATATACAATTTACACGGATCGTCGTTATCGTGTGATTTAATCCACTCGTATAAGACAAATAGGTAATGTTTGTTTTTTTTCTAGAGAATATTCAATACCGAATGTATGTAATTGCACCAGAAGCAAAATATCCTATCACACGATATTTAACGATAATTTAAAATGCGCGGTTGAGAATGATACGATAGGTATGCTTTCCAGCCAGTGAATTATGCCAATTTCGAAATTCCGAATGTTCTGTAACGGGTACTTATATTAAGACGGTTACAAATTACCAATTAATTTCGAAAAAAAGTAATACCTCTTAAGGCTTTGAGCAGTGCAACTCTCCGTTCCCAGTCGACTTCAGGATTTCCAAGCGCTGACCGGATCTGGAAATTTTACGTACACACACATATAAATGTATCTAAAATGTAATTACTAAATGGCTAATGTTATTTCCAAGGTGACCCCCTGAGACCCCGAACTTCAGACTGTAGCAGAAAAGATGTGCGCAGAAATTTGTTTTGTTAACTGAAACGGCATGAGCCTTATATCGCTGGCTTTGGCAAGCGGGAGAAATGAGATTGCGATTTTAAACCTTACGACAACTGTGCGATTTTTGTAAATGGAACTATTGATGTACTTACTCCATTCATGTGGTTATCGAGATCCCTGGCCGAATGTAACGCTGGCACCAACGGTAGTGGAGGCTCATCAAATGCCGCTAGAAAAACCTGTTCATCAACACCGCCCAGTACCTAGATAAACAAATGGCTTGTTATTTTCAAGTCTTTTCTGAATATCATCGCATTATGTTTTATATTGGACAAGTCTCGGTCTGAATTTTTCGTAAAAACAAACGTCGATCAACTCGACTAATTAATTGCCCTGTATTAACTAGTTATTATTAACTATTACGAAATCTAATTATTTCAGCTTAAGAATGAAGGCCTATCCTGAAATCAGAATCGTGTCCCATTTATACACCTACATTCGCCTTAGGACCTGTGTCCCATGACTTGTTAGACAAACAGAGAGCTTGAAGCTCAAAACTAAAAGAACAAGTAAAGACATCAACAAACCAAAAACAGCATCGTTAATAAATTTATTTTATTGTATTCTATTATGTGATATACTTGGTTGATTTGCAATTTACGCCGCGCCGTCGTTTTAGCTAATTCTGTTTGCACCCGAGCTAATATTGGGGTCTGATATCATTCTGTTCTGAGTCGTAATCATCATTCTGTTCTATCTATGGTAGCACCCCTTTGTAGCGATCTCGCCCAAACCAATTATCTTTCCTATTCTATTAAGATATATTATACCAACGAACCTTACGCATGTTAAATAGTTAAACACAAGGTTTAACTTTATTACAAATCTATGCTTTTATAGGCATTCGGTAACTACGCCTTTGAAACCCTACTTCAGTACTCGCGTGATAACGTTGCATTTATCTAATTATAAAAGCTTTATTTTTTCTTATTTAATCAATCTACTATCTTGCCTCAGTGACCTCTTTACTTTAGCGTAGTTATCTTATACGCGTGCCATCCACGCGGGTTATGTCCATCCACTAGAAAGCTTTTAGAAAGTTTTAGACAGATGCTGAACGAATCTTCGATTGGCAAAATACGTCTCGTAAAAACCACCTAACTACATGGCAAGAATTAGCTCTTAGTTAAATAAGAAATACTATTTTACAAAAAGCATGTTAGAGAACACATCAGTGCACAGATATACGTAGACGCTTAATCGTACGCTGAACGGGCCAAAGCATTTCGGTTCCCGTTTGTGTTCCATGCAATTATTTATCTAAATTGATTTTTTGATATTATATCCAGCCTGATGTAAACTAATATACCCATTACAAACCCACCTTTCCAGCCATTTGGTCAGCCTGGTGTAACACGAGCTCAAACAACTATACTTCGACTGCAGACGTACATCTTTTTAGTTATGCGGTCAAAACACCCCTAAGATAGGATAGGATACCATTCCCTTTATCTGGTTAGAGCAGCTACATTCTCCTGGCCGATTCGATCTGTTAGTACCATTTACCTCCTTGCAGTTATACGACTTCAGGTGTCTGTTCCTATTTTCCCATTGGAATGCTCTAATAATCCTTCTACATCTTCCGCGATAGTTATCTCATTAGTTTGTAGTCAGGTATTTTGATTCGTATTATACTTCTATATCTAATGTAAACTATTGCTCGATTGCAGGCCGACGTTTTTCGATCGCGTTCAATTGTCCTATAATTTCCGATTGTATCTGGTTGTGATAGTCATATTTCTTATTCTCTGTCGGTTAATCCGTGAGCTTTTTGCAGTTCTACAACCTCATCGTTACATTGCAATTAATTTTCTTAACGTTTTACATATTGTATTTCTTAGTGCACTACTTGAGTTCAACTCCACAATTTCTTAGAAAAGTCAGTAAAGATAAGTTTCATCTGTGAACACGGCGGAACAGTCCTCCACGGAATCTCATTCCATAACCTTTTACAATTATTCCCAGTCCTCATTCGGGGTCTTGTTGTAATCCTGGTACGGTTAGATATATCACCATTTTAAACAATTTTACCACCAAAAAACCTTTCTAATATAGTCCTTAAGGAAATCCTCAACAGTTGTCGAACTGCTGGTGTTATCTCGCGCTGTTTATCATTACGTTCTATAGAAAAGAAAAATACTCACTCAATACGAGCTATATATGACCAGATAGTTTGCATTTTATCTACTATCTCGCAAATCGAAAGAATTTGTATTATCCTTCCCCATGAGAAAAAGAAACTGTTCTCAGAAAAAAAGTATTTGAACACCAAGAGTTTATAGACTGCGATAGTTCATATTATGTCAATTATGAGCCATTTCGAAGAAAATCACCAATTATAATAGTAAAAGTAAACAATTAATAGACGTCTTACGACTGGGTCGCAAAAAAAACATGAGAAAGTAAAATTACCTTTTCAAATATGAGCTTGCGAAACAAACAACTTAATCATATATAACATTTCCAGAATCTTTATTAGTAAAAAACTGCGAGCTCTTCCATATTAATATTATGCTTTATAAGAAAAACAATTCCCCGGGGAAGAGTATTTGTCTCTATTGGCTTCATCTTACACCCAGCTCTTCCAAGAAAAATTTCTCGTAACCCAGCAGAAATTAGCCCGATCTGAGCGTTCTGTAATAGGACCGATTTGACTCGAATAAGCGAACAGGCAAAAGGTTTAATAGTAGGTAGATTAAACTGACTTGTACGCCTCGCCCTCCGTCTGTTTTGCTGTTAATTTGTTTTTTCAGACCAAGTCTAAAATAAATTATAATAGATATACACTAACAGTTGTCTTACCACAACAACTATGCTCCACTTAAGTCGTTACCCTTCTGTAATCACTTTTTTTTAATGTCAACTGATGACTCTTTCTTCAGAACGCCCGTGAGTAGGACGGGTCGTTGGTCAACCTCTGAGGCACGTAAGCCTATCGAATGAGCCTTTGGCCGACTTTTAATACACGTTACAATTTACAGAGTCAGCTAACCTGGTGACTCTGTTCTTAAAACGCTAATAATGTTTAAAAGTTTTCTTATTTGTCCTTTTTTTGTATAACATAGTTTCCTAAAAAAAAAAATGATATAAATACATATACACTTTTACTCGGTTGAATGACTGGAGTCAAGAAATTCTTCCACGGACACATTTCAAACGGCATTTTCGACCCAAAAACTGAGACTGAAGATGTAATGCATTCCGATTCGAACTAAGAAATGTCCTCTGCATAGATTTCCAAGTAAAGAAAATTTCTGTCGTAACATCACCTGAGCGAAAAAGTTACTACATTGAATTTTTGGCCGAAATACCCCCTTTAGTTGTAGTAAGATTTATGGATTGATGTAAGGAATCGATGGCTATAACATGGTGATACCTTGCTTCGAAAAAATCTATCCCATACTTCTGCTATTTATCTCAAAAATCTCTTAAAGAATATTTTCAAATCAAAATGTTATGTTCTTTTCATGTTCAGTTAAGATATTCGTCCTTTTAGACGCTACAACCTTCCCTTTGATGCCTATTAGAAATCCGCTTAAAAACTACACAAAAGCACCTCAAAACTATTGCTACGTGGGTGAAGCGAACCCCTTAATGGGGTTCTTCAGCATTTTCACATCGAAACATCAATTTAAGTACAGGGACACGTATTGAATTTTTACTCAGCTCGTCGAGATCTATCCATCCAAAATCCTTGAGATGTCATGCTATTTTCATTCGTTGGGGGACATTTTCAACCTGAAAACATAGATCCGAATATGGGGACATACCTTGCATTTTGATTCAGATTGATGAAAGGTTTCGATTGTTATCTAAAACGATTACCCCTACGCACACCTCCATATAAACCTTCGGCTAGCGCTTTGTCAATATTTTTTCAACGAAATTTCGACAGAAGCTCACCCCTCAGCTTCTACAATTTTCTCATAGACAAGCATAAATAAATTCTGTAAAAAAAGGGATAACGCGATCAATTTTGCCCGAGTTAGCATTATGCTCTATAGGATGAAAAACAAATTGTTCTGAGCTAAAGTATTCACCTGATCAGCTTCTATATTTCACGCGGCTTTATTCCGTACGGTATTCTAGTGATTCGCCAAGAGTCATCCGTGGTCCGATCCGACAACTTTAACGGGTTTATTTAAGTCGGACGAACAAACAGATTTAGAGATTTAGTAGTTTGGATTTAGCGGACTTTGCCCTGGGCATGTTTTATCGTTGACTAAATTTATTATGCTTGAATGATATTACACCCGGCCTAACGGAGATTATTGTATGCACTGAGAGCTGTCTCACTGAAATTGCCCAGACATGTCTCGCTCATGACATGTTGGCTTTTAGTTCAAACGTGCAACAGGATTACGGGGCTTTTTCAGTGTTAGCTAATTGGCTCTTTTTGATAGCCTTTTATTAAACGTTACAATCGATGGAGTCGACTAATTAGGTTTTAACTAACTTAATATCTACAGATATATACATATATATATATATATATATGCGGAATATCCCAAAATAACACTATTTGACAGGTCGTAACCTTTCAACTTTTCTATTTTGACCGTATAATTAACTAATTAACAGAGAATAGTAAATGGACCAAGAGTACCTTTTAAACGCCGAAAAATCATTTCAAAATGTTATTCTACAACTGTACAAAGAAATTATTGTAGGAAGGATCGAGCAGATCAATAAATCGAACAGAATAAAGATTTGAAACACATGAAAACGATCCAGAATATCAAGCGCATTCAACGGTACACTTCATCAGACAAAAGAAAGAACTGGCAAGTTTTAGCGGAACAATCTGGTCGTTCAGCAAATCAAGCGTTTTAGGCCACTGTAATGGAAAAGTTACGTTGTAAATCGTGAACGAAATTTTCAGACGCAATTGTTCGGAGCAATGAAGCTATATTTAAATTGGATAGGATTATACTTATTATATATATAAGTCTACATGGTATGTAAAAACACCATGTAAATTTATCTAAGTTACTCTGTGTCTTAGGAACAATTCTTATTTTACAATACAGTTTTTGGTGCCAATTACTTGAACCTATTCCAGGAGAGTCAGGAGGTGTTCGCAAGCATCTTGCTAAAGGTGGCGAATCTATTTACAACGAGATGGAGTACCTGCGCAACATCATTGTCATGTCATCATGAGAAGCTTCCAAACAGATATGCTGGGGGAAGAGGTCCCATAGAACATTCTGTCCATTCCCCAGACCAAACGCGAATGGGGTTTTTCTTGTGGGGATATCTTAAAAATAAAACCTTTACTAGAAAACCAACGAGAGTAAAGAATTTAAAAGTCTTAATTAGGCAAGGACATACCGTTGGATTAAATAATACCTTTGCTGAAGCTTGTAAATCGATAGCTCATGATTATCACCAGTGCATGAACCGGAGCAGTAATTATTTTATCCATTTCTGTTTTCTTTTTTGAAGATTACACACATGTTTCATTTGCTGTATTGGATCTGTTTTTCAAAAAAGTCATGAAGGCTGAAAGCCGTAGAAATTTCATGGTGACTTTTTTTTTGAGAAAAAAATATTCATTCGATCGGTTCCATCTTAGGCGCAGTTCTTCCCAGGATCGAAAGTAACCCAAAAAGTCGACCCAGTTTGACCATTTACAGACCGGCATGGCTTGGACAGACAAACGAACAAGCATAGAATTTTAGTAATATACTAGAATAGATATAAGCATATAGAATCAATTATAATCTATATTTATAAAGGGTGTCTATACGGGATACCTGTGCGGCGTTGTTGGAAGAGCTGGTCGCCATGTTGCCGCCACCTGTCGACGACCGACCACCTGCAAATGATTGCGGAAGAGTCAACGAAAACAGAAAATAATTTCCAAGTCTTCGTGAAGGCTAACGCTGATCACAATGCGTAATGAGTCTCCTCATCGCTTGTATGCATTTACGTCATTATCAACAGTTGCTTATTTGTGTACATAGGTAAATATTTACTTTACAGGTATAATATTTTGATAAGGTGTCAGTCTCGCTAGGGGGCAAGGAAGCGTGTTTGGTGTCAAAATGCGACCCAATTTCTGACTACAATACTTTTAAGGATAACTTTTGAAAATATAGGTTTTCTTCCCCATTTACTGAGAGAATGTATACTGTTGTTTACATTAACTTGTGGAAGGAGGCCCCCCTCTGACACAAGTAACTGACCATTAAGGTTAGAATTTTGTGATGCCTTTCCAGCAGTTATAGGTACTCCAGAGGTGGTTCGTTTCCCTGGAGGCGCAGAAGTAGCTCGCAAGCTTCGGCTGCTAAAATCCGATCGCACTGGTATATTACCAACACCTGCAATACAGAAGGGTGTCACCGAAAATGAAAATTCCTCGAGCTACATCGGCACACTTACGTATAATACATCATAAAATCCTACGATATCACAAGAGCTGCTTGTAGTTTCATTCGCTTCACAAGAATATGAACCTTAAATAAAGATTCAAAATAAAATTTTCTGTAGCAATAACCTCCCATTATGACACAATGGCTATCGATAGAAGCGAAATTTACTATCAAGAAAAACATAAGACTCAGAAAATAAGACCATAGTGGTTATGATGGCCAACTAGTTATGAGACGCAACGAAAATCAGATTAGACACCTCCCATGGGTGTACACTTCGCATGCCTACCGGCAAATTAAACCGTTAATAAACTATTTTTCGCAACAAACAGTATTTACTATCTATTTACATATATATAAATGAGCATATACTGCTCATCGACAACGAAGGCATTGGCTGTCTGTCACAATGTAGACCCGCTATATGAGACACAGTTTTTCAAAACCTTATTACTAGCAAAATTAATTATTATGTTTATTATGACTAATGATAATACTGTATTTTACATAAAGATTAGATTAATATATGAGTATAATAAAATAGGGGTATAAAATAAATGCGTCCCCCATTAGGGGGACGCGTTGGAGTGACATAAAGCGCTGTCGAATGCAATGCAAGTATCTAACACGTGATCAAACATCATCCAGTTGTTACACTACTATAGTGGACGTTACCTGTAAACAGTAAAGATTAAAGACAAGGCCGTTGCTCGTCGTAACCGTGACAGCAGTTTGGTTGTCTTCTGATACTTTGGCAGAATCGGTATTACTAAGCGATAATTTGAAACATATACGAATGGGCGGGTTCCTGTCAAGTTTTGTTAAAATCGTACGCGTTAAATAATGTCAGCGTGGACTACTTTTCAAAAAGCGTATATTTAGACGCAGAAGAATGAAAAATTCAGGTAATTCAAAAGCTGTACTTAATATAGTTTCGAAATGTAGCGTTACTAATAACAAGCGTGAAAGCGAACGAACTGGCATTTAGCAAGTCGCATATACTTCAAATCTCCTCCAATGTTAAGCAGATCCCCTGAACAATATTATAAAACACCATTCACTTTTTATATTTGCCGATGACTAAGTTAATAATGTGCCCTAATAAAAAAAAACTAGCTTATTGTACATGTAAAAGAGCGCATTATCAGTACCTTTTAATAACCGCTTCTACAACCAATTTCTATATTGCTCCAATTAAGCATGCTTAATATTGATGCGATACATTCACAGTCACCTAGTCAGTACAGATTTGTCAACAATGTATACTTTAAAAAGGTAGTATGGCGGTAGCTAATGCTTTGTTTGTTTGTTTTTGCCTTTAGAGCTTTGTTTTACAGCTGGTTCGAGCGCGTTCTCCCCTTTCGGGTGCAGGAGTGCGACTCTACAACTTCGTCAAATGTAAAATCAAGTATGGAAGGAGCCTATCGTCTTAAACTGCTCATCAGCCGGACTCAGACTTAAACGGTGAGTACTTAACGTGGCCAGGCCTGCGGCCAAACGACTTCCCGTCATCACTATTACTACCATGGTACGTGTAATGCTTCATTTGGTTTGTCGAAGTCTGTCGTGCCTTTTTTTTGCCTGGATCCGTTGTACATCGATGGTACAGGTGATGATACGGAGGCTTCCTTCTGCTAAGATTGGCTTTCTGGCCTGGCCGATCTCTGCTGTCTCTCTCTCTCTCTCTCTCTCTCTCTCTCTACACTGATACTAGCCAGCTGGTGGTAGGCAAGCAAGCAGGCAGGTAGGTAGGCGGGCGGGCGTGTAGACGGGGTAGGTAGGGATAGTGGAGTCGAATCCGTCTATTTTATGGCGGGAAGCTCGGTTCATCAGCCCTGCAGAGCGCGATTTGGCGTGTGACTGGTCGATCGTCGCCGCATCTATTGCCACTATGCCTATCGATTTCAAGGATTTTCCATTCTTATTTTGCTTGTATTTGCTACGCGCTTGTTACTTCCCTCGTTCTTTTTCGTTGTTTCGCTCGTTTTCCTATCGATAGACATGCACATGGTCGACTGTGGGAGACGACGAAAATGAATTCGACTCAAATTTAGCCAAACGGAATTGGTTAGCTGAGATGGATCGACCGTGTCCGGTCCGTAATACGTTTACTACTGCTGCTGCTGTCACAGACGGTATGACGCAGCTGTACCAGTAGGAATAGCGGCACTGCTTGCCGCTGTTGTGGTATGACAGTACTCCGTTGCACGCGGGGCGTGATGACGAAGGGCCCCTTGGTTAGTAAAGCCTTCATCATTTGTGAACACGCGACAGTTAGCAGGTGCCGCTATTGTCAGCATCATATTATCACAATCAGCGACAACATAAGGTGTACCTGCAGATTCCGCTGTAGCTGCCCCCGTGTCCGAACTATTTTGATGTTCGGTGCGCGTAGATCTGCGTCTATCTGTTTGTACGCACGACCATGTGTCTGTGTGCATGTATGTTCGACTACCAGATGTCCCTAACAAATAACGGAAAAAAAACCAATAACATCAACATTTACGCCCACCCGTGCGAGTAGTGAGAGGCTAACAATGCTCGCATTTAACGGCCCTAGAACATCATAGCCATTGATTGTTGCACAGCTAAAGGCTGCCACACGGGGCCATGTCCGTAAACATCAACCAATCAGCCACCCAAACAAGTGACCGCTCATTGTATTATTAAGCTGATAATGTACCACTACTGATGACGCCAATGCTTTGCCGCTATACAATAACAACAACATGGAAAGGCGACGAATCGTATACTGCAAAGGAACTACTCAGGCATCCGCCCTGCTCCAAAATGATCCCGAGAGCACGCTTTTGGCGTGCGATAACAATTAAAAAAAAAATTAGTTTTTCCTACATGTGATATGATGTAGTGGCATTGTTAGGAGTTCCTTTGAAATTACTGTCTGAAATGCTACTGTCGAAATCTGGAGCAAATACAACAATCTTGGAGGGGCGTACGCACTTTACCGCGAATGTAATGGTACGAGCCTTTGTCTTCTTTGCTCCTGCGTTATTCTCAACTAGGACACCCTGAGTGTCAATCGAATAGTAACAGCATACGGGGGTAATTCGAAATGGTCTACTTATTTTCAAGCACACAATGGAAAGTGTCTAACCCGATCTAAATAGTGCTAACTGGACGTAAATCGATTTCTGGGACTTCTCGTTTAAGCGTTCACGATAAGGTCAACAAGTTAACACCCGGTCGGCCGGAATGATTCACAACTTATAAAGCATTGAATTTAGGCTTATCGTAAGTTTTCTTTTACCGTAGACTGTCGCTTTAATTTTACTACGCAATGTAATGTCTCCCCTCTATAGAGCGTTGGTGGTCGACGTCACCACCGCATAATCCTGTACATGTCTTCGGTGCATGTCAAGTTAGTTCGCTGCCCTTTCCTAGGCACTGTCATGTTTCAATGTTTTAAAAGTGGATGTAAGCGTCCAGCAACGGCAACGCTAACGATGGTAAATTAACCTGCCGCTCGATGTGGACCCACTTTTCGAAGGCATTATTTAACGGCAGTTAAACGCCGTTTGCGTGGGAGGGCGTGTCGCCGCTGCTGACAACGCGCTGTGCCATGACATAGAGGGAGGTTTGTGCCGCACTATGGGGCTAAGCATCGCAGCGGCCATCTGAGGCAATGCCCTCTCTTCTGCTACTACCATTAATAGCTAGCTGCTTCTGCTACATGCCCTACGATACCCTACTACTACTAGTCTTGTGTAGTGGTCAAAACTTTTTCAACAGTGCACTAATCCACAATACCCAACTAGCAGCGTCATCAGCGCTAGTTCTGGTCTTTCTACTAGAATGGCACGACAGCTGTGGCAGGCCAGACGGTCATTCGACCGATTCGTTCGGAGTTGTCGGGTTTTCAGCTATACCTAGAATTTCTTTCCACAAACAGTCAAACGCTGAGCGACTGCGACTCTGGGGTCAAGCGGTGTCAGAGCTAACAGCAGATAGCAGCAAGCGTGGCGCCACCTATCCGACAATTCAGCTTAATTGTATACGATAACAAAACATCTTCCGTGTACACACACGCAGTATATTTATGTTCACATTGTTAAAGCGGGCATACGTTTGCGTTCGTTTTAGCGGGAAGAAAAACGCGTAGATATGATTCAACATCAAGCCTACGACACTAAACATAACTTACACACATAGGAAAAAACACATAAGAAAGCTACGCAAGCCGAAAACAAGGGGACAGTCGAAAATTTGAATAATGGCGTCTTCGGCTATTTAACCGAGCTTTGCATAGGGTTCATCAGCGCGTCAACCAGATGCGTGGAGAGCTGTAAAAGCTAATGGTTCATCCCAACAATCCGTTCTCCTTAGCCGTCCACCTGCCAAAACTTACTGATGCCACCAGATATTATGTGCATATGTTTGATTTAAGTGAATTGTTTGGGCGTGACACAGACCACAGTTGGAACTGATTGATCCTAGGTAGTAGATGAAGTGTTTTTTGCTAACTGTTAGAAATTTGTTACCTTACTAACTGATTTCGTTAGCCATGACCAATAGGCACAGTTGTGTGGCAATAATGAATGCTGTAATCAGTTAGGTGAAGAACATAGTTTGGGTCATTATCTAGACCAGTTAAATCGTTACAATCTGCGGAGTTATTTATCGATCATAAACATTTGGTAAAAGCCAGTTCATCGTAACACCCAAATACCAGAAAATATTTTTCAATTCAAGCAGAATCGACGTGTAATTGAGTGTGAAAAATAAAAAAGGCATTACCTCAAAAATTCATAAATGTGAACTTTTCCACGGAAGCACACTTAGAGGAAAGACTTCATTGTGCAATAGCTCTCTATGGGAGAGTTCAGTTCTAGCTAAATTTTGCTATATATACATTATTGAAATAACAGCGTGTCTGTGTGAAAAGCAGAAGGCAAAGGCAAACCCTGACAAATGTGGTTATAAATGATTGAGTTTTATTTTAAAATGGGACCGACCGGTGCGGGTGTCACCTTTGGCCTGCTTACTTGCCCGTACGTATGATATCGTTTCGATGATGATGATTTAACTGATGAATCAACAAGACAGTGGTGGATGACCCGAAATAGGACAAAGCCATAGTGGATACGTGCTCAGAACATATATATATATATACACATGGTGGCCTAAAAGGCTCTATACACTTGAAGATTCTACATTCAAGCTACCTATATATAAATATATGCGACACCTAATTTAAGATCAAGCTGCTCTGTTTATCGTAATAGGCATACGTTCATCCGTCGTTGTTGGTACTTGAAAAAGCCTATTTTCTTACAAGAAAAAAAAATAAAAAGAAAAAAAGGTAATTTTTTTTCAATTGGAGAAAGAATAAGCTATTATCTATCCGCTGGTACACACTGTGCCATTGTATCTCTGTAATTTATCTTGCCTTTCAAGAAAAAGTACTCAACTCCAATTATTAGACATCGACAGAGATGGCCATCTCGTCATGAACGCTAAGCAAGGCTTATTTTACACGTAAACGTATAACGTTGAATTTGTTCACAGGACGTATTCATTTTTACCTTAAATCACAAACAAACTGTCGTTTCATACATTTTCCGTCATTTGCATTCATGAACAAAAACAACCCAGTAATGGAAAAAATATGTTCGGAAATGTATACAGAAAATAGAAGCTAAAAAAATGTCCGCAAAGCAATCGTGCTTGAAGATAGCGCGGTGCGACAGGGTGAAAGCGACAAGCTGGACACTAAAATGACTGACAAAATAAATTGCTAAATTCGAAATATGGCAGTTTCGTGAAGATCACATCTAAATAAGATGCGTGCACTAGAGAATCACCGATGTTCAAGATCGTGAGCACCACCGCTAGAGGCCGGCTTTGTATAACTTCAGATTATTCATATACTTCTGCAAAGCAAAATACAAAAGGCTATTAGATGAACGTGTGAGCAGTCGTGCTCGGACTAAATTGAAATTGTGTGTATTTAATATCTATTGTATGTGCAAGTGCTCCCGTGTTTTTTTTTACAAAGCGGGTCTAATACCTTTCTCCCGGTAATATTAACTAAAAAAATCTGTGCTCAGACAATATCTACTGGGTCAGTTATTCGTGCGCGTAAAACCTGTAATAAAGCCCAAGCACAGAAATCATCATAGTCCATATTATTCTTTTTGTTCCTTATTATTACTTAAATATGATTATTATTATGGGATGTTAACAGTTTACTACATATTTTAACTGCATGCAGCCAAATAATAGTGATCGGATTAAGAATTTTATCAATCATATTCAGCCTATTCAACTTCAAAGTAATATGGATATATTTGTTAACAACATATTTTTTTACTTAGCGCTTCCAGGTATTTATTCTGTGTGATCCAAACTCTCCAAATCACTAATTTTTAGGTATACCATCAACGACTTGCCCTCATTAGGAGTTCAATCGAATAGGTCTTGCTGAACATATGCGGGGTTTCTCGGGGTTGAAATGGCAAGATCTATTAACTTTTGAAAAAATATGTCGTACCTGTTTTCCCTAATTCCTTATGTATTCTTCATGCATATTTTCCTGATTATTAATGTCCGGTAGTAATGTTTATCAACGGTGAGATTTAGAAGTAGAAATGCGTTTTACAGATCAGTACTTCACGGGTGTGGGAAAAATAGTGCTTTTACAAAAGCAAGACAGTGTGGTATGGCATATGGGCTGGTATTTAGTATAAGCAGGAAATTTAGTAGCGATAGTCATTGTTCTTATAATAATAATGATAATAATAATAAAGAGCTGTGATTAACGGCACTCTCCGCAAACAAGCCAGGAAGTTCAGGGTCGTAACGAGAATAGCGGCCATCACCTCTAGCACGGTCACGATCGTAAAAGCAAAACGTACGTAAACCAACCTGAAACAACTAAATATAGTAATATTGCCACAAGGTAATAATAGTCCTCCTGATACATTTACTGCGAACGTGTGAGGATTCAACGTATTCAACAATTCGACAGGTGAACCGCTTTTTCAAAGTATTATATATTTATTATCATTAAAAATGTAGATAAAAGTAACAGGATGCCGGTCGGTCGCCTTTGGCGTCTAGCTTCAATTCGGCTCAATAATATATTATAGGAGAAACGTAAGTATTATTTTTTTTTTGGCACTCTACAAACGGGAAATAATAAGGAAATTTGGAATTTTTTTTACAAAAGGGAAAACTGCGCTCTGTCAGTCGTCTGCTCTGATCACACGACCTACTTACTAGGTCGCGAATTTTGCTCCATATTGCGAATATTACATTGCTGTTCAGTACACTGAGAATTTTTGATACTAATATCTTCAAATAAATCTTGCTTATATGAATACCGTAGTGATATTGTAAAGAGCAGTAGGTGTGCAGGTTCAATTGAAGTCATTGCCCTATATATACGCCGCAAATCTAGTAAAATTCGTTAAAATTAAAATTCGTTAAATTTCGTAAATGCGTTAAGATAGAAAATACTGTTGCAGAGCTTATATTTCATGCAATCTATTTTGTGAAAAAAGAAAACAGTTGATCCCAATAGAAGCATAGTTTTAGTTACCGTGTTTGAGTTTAAAAGAGACTTGGAAATAGCAGGAGAGCTATCGAGTGTAGAGGTTACAGGATCTATTATTATTATTATTATAATTTCTCTGGGTTGACAAGAAAGTATGGACCGTTTTTTTGGCTAGAAAACTTCAAACCCGCACATGTATGTCAAGTAATACGAGTTGCGCCGGGTCGGAGTTAGTGTCGTTTGCAAGATTGAGACTTGACAGTAGTGGATGCGCTAACACCGTTTGAATGCCTTTATTCATTCAAACTTAAGATAGAGCGCCTCCAAAAGGAGCCAAATTTCTGCAGATTTCCCAATTTTATTACGATGGAGGCACAAATGTTTCCCAGGCCCATAAAAAAATTGTGCTCTTTATGGTCAAAATGCGTTATCAGCTGAAACGGCCCCAAGACGGTTCTGTCGCGTTCGTTCTGAAAATTTCAATGCGAAAGACGCCCCTCGTAGTGGTTGACCAATTACGCAAAAAGTTGTTGAAATTATTGCGAAAGTTGGGCAAGATTGACACGTGAGTAGCCGCCACATCGCCAAGTAACTAAACATTTACCACCCAACAGTTTTAAGCCATTTGAAAAAAGCTGACTGCAAAAATAAACTCAATGTTTGAGTGGCACAGAGACAGACGCAAAAAAGTTACCCAATTGTATTTCCATCCGCCAAACTCTGCCATCTGTTTCGGTCTCTGCAGAATCCTTTTAAATTTCAATAGAAGCATGTAAGAATCACTGGTCAGAATTTTTCGCCCAAAAATCACAAACATTCTACAGTGATGAGATTATGGCGTTACAAGAAAAATAGCAGAAAGTCATCGATGAAAATGGCGCATATTTAATCTGCCAATGACCAGATTTAGTCTGGTCATATTATCATATAACATGTAAAAAGATATCTGCTTCTATTCAGCCTAAAAATTTTCGATAAATATACTGCCTTCAAAGATAAGATTCTCACTTCCACGGTATTGAGAACTGCCAACACGTTTTCTTTATTCGTATTGCAGATTGCCCGTTGAATCTGGTACATAATTCCATAGCGTGTACATGAACGTAGTATTTCGTATTTTAAGCTGAACAGATCCGCTAGGTTTTCTCAGAGTTGTATGGTGTTTGCCGAATGTCAGTAAAGCATTTTCTGTAGTAACTGTTATATTTTTTCTAGGAAGTAAACGCCTATTTTATTTTGGTGAACCAGCGGCCCTTCCGTCACCTATTCAGCCAGTGGTTAACTGCATAATTGACGCAGTTCCCCATCAGAGCTCTGTTTGATTTTGATGAGCTGAACAGTTGAATAAATAAGTCGATCCAAAATAGACGAACGAGAATCGGCGACGTTCACGCGGGGGTGTGACAGGGGAGAGCGGGATGGTGTTTCCCGTGTCCGATTCATTGCTCCGTCGATCCGAAATTCAGGAAAAAGAGAAACGAATGCATTAGCAGATTATCATACACGTACATACCTCAATGTATGGCGACAATACGCATAGAGTCTATTCGACGACGTTTGCGTGACTCGTATTTTCCACACATATAGTATACAATACGACTGGCAGCGTTTGACGTTGCGTTGCTCGTTAACGAACCTGCCTATTGATCTGCACTATATGAACATGAGATATTCGTATGATCGATGCGTAATGTATTTTGTGAACGAACTAACCACAGTATAAGAGATTGAGGCAGTGACAAAAATACAATAGGGCTAGCTAAAGAGTATTAGTTGAACCATAAAAAAAAACATTTGGTCCACAGTTTCACCCCGTGATCAATTCTTTCTGTTTTTTTTTGATGCGCCATTCGGCCAATAGAAAAAATGTACAATGAACGAAAAGTTCGTTTTGGTTACTTGACAGCAATCTACCTACGATATCATACAAAAGTAAATATACAATAACAAAATACCAAAATAAAGTAAGTAGAAGAATATCCATCTCGTTACGTTACCGAATGCCATAACGTTAATCACCCACCTTGCGTATTTCTATTTAGGAGTTAGTAAATGGCTTGCAATTATGAAATAATACCTTTTCACTGCCAATGATAACAACAAAAACCAATCAATGGTATCGATGTAATTTCTAAGGAATTAGTGTCAACTAAATTACGAGAAGTATATAAAACGAAGATTTCTCCGTCGTTTGGTGAACATGGTAATACGATGTATTCAATAGATCAATCTCAACTACAGCCTGTGTTTTATATATTATACATATAATAGTAGTGATGATACATGTAAAAAAGTAAGAGGTCACTTTCAGAGAAGAAATAGCTGGCAGTATATAATTAGTTATCGTTTATGTGCTGTCAGTACAGCTGCTTAGCTATTGTCTAGTAAACAAGGGCATTGGCAATGTAATTTATTACTCACGGCTATGTATACGTTGACCTTGAGTGTCATTAAGGGTTAGTAAACCTTGCAGTCCCTTTACACGACGCACACATATCATATTGCCGACAACATCAACAACCAAGTATTGCCCCTGTAGATCAAATAGCTCAGAATCAATTCGCGTCGCGGGGCAAAAACAATACTTATGCACCGCAAATGATTTTTCATTTGGTGCTGCCACCTGGTGTTCAATGCAGGATAGGCTATAACTAACAGTATATTGTAATTGCCGAGTTTCTATAAAGGTCCTCTAATTTAAAAAACGGATCGGCGTTACTGAGCCACACGATGCTGACACCTCTTTCTTTGTGAATTGTTGCCACTATCTATTTGTCCTAACGTCAGTTTAGAGAAAAATAAACATCGAATGAACAGTTTTACGTATACGACAACATAAAGCCCGTGTGGGAATCGTTTGGCCATTCACAATTTGTTTTTAGTTTCAGTGATATAAAAAGGCTTATACGTCATCGTCATTATGCTAATGTTTATATCTTTGCTCATAAATTTCATTTAAAGCCGTCTCTAGTAAAAAAAAATTGTTATTATTTTAAGTCTGCGATATACTCATTGCAAAAGGCGTAAAATTAAAAATCAGGTCAGATTTTCATACGTTCCACTTCTAATTACAAGCAGTTGGATAGACAGTGGCTTGATTAAGCAAAAAGGAACTGTTCCTTAACGGCGAGTAACGACAAATTAACAAAATACGAGAAAGAGACCACCGTTTTATATGTTCAAGGGATAAATTGGCCAAATTAAACTAAAGCTACAACGTAACAGCGAGAAGAATTTTGGTCCTTTTTTTTTTTTTCAAAATAATCTTCTAGAATAATGCTTGGTTTATATGTTTTAGATGCTCTCTCCAACTAGCTAAAACATTAATCCCGAACATTATATGCCGTTCCCACAGCAATTTTTCTGCCCGAACGTAACAGGCTTTATGTTCTGCTGAGAACCAAGCATGACAAAGTGAAAACCTTCCTAACAACGGCTCTGTGGCACATATCATAAAGCTGATAAGGGTATCAATTGTATCTTTATCGCAATTATATAAACAAATACGATAGCTTCGTTTCATATATTTGGTTGGTTTTAATACTGGAGGAGAAAAAGCTGCGGCAACGTTAATGTCGAAGGGAATGGTGATAATGATGACGATCTCTTATAGGCGAGTTGCCGGTAAATCACGCGACGTGGGACACCTAGCATCACGCGGCTTACGGGTCTGGGCATAGCTCACACATATATATATTTTTTCTTGCTGCCAATTTTTTACATATTGACGTTCACACCCAGTTCAATCTGAAGCCAACAAAATAAATCGAACAGACGATCATAACTCGACTGAAAGCGTTCGAAGTTTGGCGATTGTGCAATGAATCAATTGTAACGTACGAAAACGAGAAGGGGCTAGCAAGCATATTATTGCTTTCTCTACGAAGGTGCTCTCGCAAAATGTCTCAAGTTGATTATTTTATTTTCAATCAGCTAATTTGACATTTGCCAGATCAACAACTAAGACAGCTTGAATCTTCTAAGAAGCTATTTTCAATGGTAACTTAAACGCAAAATGGCCCATGTTATAGTTACAGGCTATCTTTCGTCACATGTATCTCGGCTGTGACAAAAAAGATGTCAGCTCTGTTTATTGTTTCTTATAAATTAGTTAATAAATGCTGAATCACTGGATGTTGCCTATTCACTATAATACGCACATCTGCCGAATTTCGCTTTGTACAGCAGAGCAGAGGTCACCAATTGGATTGCATCAATGAGTATATTGGACATTAGATACTGACGCGGCATTCATGAACACTATCAGACCTGAACTATCCGCTGGTTCAGGTTGGCCGATCGTGGTTGTTGGTAGCAATAATAATGGCAGGAGTAGAAGTAGTAGCGTGCTAGCGTTCGCTGCGTTCAGTGGAAACGAATGGTTAGAACAGAAAAAAAAAAACTACGAAATGCCACTATTTGGTCGAGATGAAATGCAAAGATTAGGAAAAGCCGTCCACGATTTCGCAACTTCAGACCTTTGCTGTGGCCCACGCGGGATGAAGATAGAGCGATGCGGCCAACAACCCAGAAACAGTAGCGAATCCCTCTGCTCCGTCCGCAGACAGACGAATACAGAATCAGGCGGGCTATGCTAAATACTTACTTTGAAGACAAGCAATTCTACATATGGTGTATTTAGAAGCGACGCGGGAATATCAATATTTAACATTATATTTTGCCAAGATTAGCATCATCATCTTGTAACCGCTAGCAACAACAGGCGTGAGGAAAGGTATGAATACATATAATTACCTAGTACCTTATTTTACCGATGACGTAGCTAATTATCGAACGCAAGATGTTGCCATAGGAACTCCAACACGTTAATTCAATCGTTAGAAATAAAAACATTCGATTTAAACGACATTTAAATCGCTTCGGTTGAAGCACATGACAATCATAATGGTTGTCACTTCTAAGGTTTTTCAGATTGTGTTTTGTACCGGCAAAATGTGTTACCTTATTTGAAAATCAAGTATCTCGACTCTTCTACTTGTTCCAGAGCACGCCGTGACAACGGTAGCAATTTAGCGC
Organism: Varroa jacobsoni; assembly: GCF_002532875.2. Lineage (NCBI taxonomy): Eukaryota > Metazoa > Arthropoda > Arachnida > Mesostigmata > Varroidae > Varroa > Varroa jacobsoni. The sequence continues at coordinate 248,138 of NW_019212968.1, read as the reverse complement.
TACTGGCGTCGTAGCAGTACACATCGCCGGCGTCCTGTACCTATGAAAGGTACTTCATAGAGTGACCGTTGATATTCGAATGGCAGTTTTGTCAAGGCTGACCTGACACGACGACGGCAGTGATCATAATTATGACGCTTAAAGCTATCTTGTTTCACTAAGCTTAATCTTTCGGCACACAGCCAGTGAGAGCAGAACGCTCATATCGTCGCTGTTACGCCTCTCTTGTTTTTGTTTCCTCAGAAACATTTATTAGAGGTAAATGTGTCGATTAACGACGACTACGACCACTTCTATGCGGTTGATTTCGCGCTCGCTCGTGTTCTTCGCTATTCGAATCTGAGTCGATTTCAAATCGGAACCTGCAATCGTCGCGTGCTTTCGTGTCGTTTTCCGGGTCTACTCGACGCCGAACGTAACGTCAGGTACAACAGCGCTACAGAGCGACGCAACAGTCGGTCGGTCTCGTCCGCTGTCACTTGGGCCATCGCTATCGGCTGTGATACCTGCATACAGCTCGAACGGACGCGGGAGCTAAATGCGACTAGATAATGTGAGAGCTGCTGCTGCGCCCCCTGATCCTTAGACGGTCATGATGGTTTCGTCATTTCGCTGCTGGGTGCTTCAGTGCGTCAAGTCGATCGTCAGTCAGCCAAAGGGACAATCAGCCAAGCAGCCAGACGCTTTGCTAGATCGCGCTTCAGGAACTGGCTTGGCCACCAACTACCTCAAGAAGAAGCGCCTTCCAATCCATAGGCCAGGCCGTGTGCAGACAAAGCGGTCGGGATCGCATTATGTTATATGGCATTCTCGTCCATTTCTATTTCTCTTCTCTTGTTTATTCTAGAAAATATCCGCATAAAAAATTGATCCAATAGAAAGAAGTGGGCATACGAGCAAAACTTTCAACCGTAATAGAAATTTTTTCGGGATTCTGCGACGCCTGGGCGAGTGGAGCGTAAATTATCGAACATGGCAATGAGCTTATATGTACTTCATATGAAACGTTCCACGGCGGTAGGGAGGGGTATGGTTTACTAATAATGCTGATTTTGTTATAATTAGATCGACTCCGACGGCAGCAGCTTTGGCATGGATTGTAGTATGTGTAGGACATAAAATTTAGTTGATGTCATTTAACGCCTAGTGTATGTGTCGATATATGCATAAACTATTCTACACACTTCTAGAGATCGCACCGCAAAAACTTGGCAAATTTCGAAAACAAATACGATCAGGTGTTAGATTGTTCTTTCAGCTGCTCACGGTACTGCTAGGTACTTTCACAACTCCAGATAAAAATTCTCAAAAAAATATATGTCTTTCGTGATAAAGTGGGTTCTCACAATCATAAAGAGACGGCTCTTCTATGGCGACAAGGGCGATTATAATATCGAAATATCTAATTACGCAATGTAGATATAACAGAATCAATGCTTGTTTGAAATTACTAGCCCGTTTTGATGTTTTTCTATTAAGGGGATGTTTTTTCCATTACCAAACCGAAAATAGAACCTCAAAGAGAGCGCGTTTATGTGAAAGATTTTTAAAGAGAGACTGCAATACGTGCGCCAACAGACGTAAATTAAATCCGAAATGCAGTGATCGAAAAACATGCAACAACATGCAAACACATCGGTTGCAAAGGTGCTAATGCCAACTGAACCGTTCTAAGCAACAGCGATGTGCGGGGGTACCTGAATTTAGAAGACACCCCTCTGGAGAAACTCACTATTGCGAATAATGGTCAGTCCACCTTAAGGAGAAGTTAACGGTTCATTCATAAAATATCTAAGCAGCTTTCATCTACAGAGCTTCTACTATAGCGATGCGTTCCAATTTGGTTAGTAGTAAACAAACATGCGCGTGCATCTAGTACAATATCGTAACAAACAATAGTAGGTAGAGCAATTATGACTTAAAATTATATTCGCTATATCATACCAAAAATAACAATAATAACCTAAACGATGCCTATAATCATTTCTTTAAGATTTCTGCAATTCAACTAAATTCTTATTTGTTGACTTAAATTTTTCTTTTAAAACGCGCGTTTTAAGCCCAAATATTTTTGAAACGGAGTGATATATGGGACTAAAGCTCTCTTCAATGCATAACAGCGCTGCAGTAGAACAGCATCGCCGGGGAGCTCGGTGTGTCTACCGAGTCTCGTGATCTTGTACGTTTTTGCTAACTTATATAACTGGCCATATGATCGTTTACTATACATTAAGGTGGCATATGCCTGAATGCTGTGTTAAGCCCATATGTTTTTGCTAGATCTGTGTCGAATAAGAAACAAGTCAGTGTCTCGGGTTAAAGTTGGTAAGGAGCAGCTTAAATAAGATATGGAGGGCCAATCCACGTAAAACCGTTAGATAAAAAGCTCCGTTGTTAGAAAAGTACGTTTAGAGGCTGGTGTAAGGCCAGGACATGCAGGATACTGCAGTGGCGCCTTAGTGCTTAAGCTGCTAATGCTAGTAGGTCCAGCCTTGTTTTCTCAATCTTTGGCGCCGATCGTCCCCACATCCTCCTCCTCAGTAGCCCGACGTAACGCCCCTACATAACCCTGCTCAATTCCTTGAAGGCGAATGCTTTCTTGGCCATAAGAGTGAGCCATTTCTCCATTATCTAGTTTCTCTAATGCTTGAATATAGTACTCTATGGGAGCCGAAACTTCTGCGCCCATGTACACCACCGTTCGAATCGAAATAGAGAGAAATGGTAAGAGAGGGAAAGGATGAATTCAATATGAAAGTCTATGTAATGACAGTAGCTACTAATAGCAGCCACTCGACAAAGCCCTTCTTTCGCCGATGGAAAGTATATAGCGCTCAAATTCAGTAACCGACCCGTTCATCCGGCTAGTTCGAAACATTCTCGCGGATAATTTCAAGTGGAGTGCTATGGCAAAAATGATAATATATTTCTTAAATGAAAGTAGAGCATTATAAGGTGGTCTTGTCGGCGGCTGACATCCGGCCATTGAACCCAAATATCCCAGGTGCGGTGACCTCTGTACCCATTCATAGGCTTCAGGAAGAATGGGAACCCTACAGTGTTTGGAAGACGTTCAAAAAAAAGGAAAGAGACAGATTGCTTCGAGAATCGGTGGATTAGTCCACAACCATTTTTCAATTATAGAATCATCGGCGATTAGTAATGTTGCACTTCACAGCGTAATGCAACTGTAAGTCATGGCCAATGGCCATGTCGAAAACTAACGTAAACATATACAGGACATCTACTTACTTTTGATGATGTACGTCCGGTCCCAAAATTAAAATCATATGTTAATGTCCCTGAACGGAAACTTGAGCATTTTAAAGCCTCTCAACAGTATCAAGTATTAATCAATGACCTGCATATATTTGAAGACAACAACAACAGTGAAGGTATAACATAACATAAAACGATCATTGCGTCTTTTTCGCTCGTTCTGTTCATCGCAAACGCCATCCAGCCGAAACATTTCTTTGGCATATTGGATCAGAAAAAATTATTGTCCACCTACTGATTGACAAGTAATATTTTTACACAGATATGTTCGAGTTTCATTAAACATTCAGCCGTAACTGGCATCAGTTCTTTACTATTGGATCGGCCTCTGCTTTTTGTTGTTGTTGTTGTTGTTAATGCTACAGCTTAAGAAAAGCTGCTAGCGGCCGTTTCCCCCCTCCCCCCAGATAACAATGCCTATCTACGTGAGTCTGTGTGTATATATGCGTGTGTGTGTCACAAACGAAAATGGTTGTCGCTGGCCAACGCGACAGGAGTCACTCGATCGCTCATTTACGGCTTAGCCATACGGTCACGCCTCGAGAGCTCGCGAAGGCATGCTGCTAACCTGTTGTAATGATAACGCTCTTTCACTCGTTCACGCTGGCGCGGCATCCAGTGGGGTCACACTGAGGAACATTCAGCGTGTGAAGATGCGTGAGCGAGCTCTTTGCTTAGCTAGAAGCGTGGTAAAAGTCTTCAGGTCAAACAGGATCCAGCGGAGAATAATCATCAAGATGAAAAATCGTTGGCGTATATTCGTGGTGCATTTGTTGATGTCTACGTGCTAGACAATATTAGGTATTGTCTAGCACATAGATAACAGTAATTGCTAGTAACAACTATTGATTGAGATAAACACTTTTATTTCAATTATTTTTTTTATATACTGAACCGGCAGTGTTTAAGGGTTGTAATGTAAATGCATCAAACATGAAAGAGATAGTTCTGTAGAAGTGTTTTTCACTGTTTTTTTTTTTTGCAAAAAGTTACACAGTCGGGAATAAGGCCGGCCCTAAAAAAGTAGCCTTTTTATAGCTTGTATAATCCACCTCGGTCAAGTATTTATATAGTTTTGATTTCACTATATACGAACTAGCTGTAAATGTATATGCCTATGATTTCAATACAGAGGTCATATCTTATAATAATTGAGACACCAAACTTTTTATGTATGTGTATTAATAATAACAGGGAGACAACAATTGCTAAAGGGCACTTTCAGGGGCTTGAGCTCATCAGATGACGATATCACTATTAGTCTAGATACCGTTCTTTTCAAGCACAGTTTTAGCAGTTCGAACTGCTCTAGTATATTATACGTAACAGACGCTAGGTGTACGACAAACGTCAAGTCTCTATTTTTTGATACTGCAAGCAAATGTATTGAAAATCTACCTCATAAACACAAACTGAATAGGGGTCAAAAAACACAATGAATAGGGAATGCATACCTGCGTTACACTTATTCCGAACTTACTCAGAAAAACTTACGTGTTCGTTAATTAAACATTTTGCAATCTAAAACTGCCAGGTATTCAGCATTTGAATAATGTCTTGTTTTTATCTTCTTAAAGCTGACGGCGCGGACATAATTTGCGTAGATCTGTCTAAAACCGTACTTTCATCCTGAAACACTGACGCCAAAGAAGATTAATTATAAATTGGTTTAAAGCGAATACTGCAACACGCCGATGCTGATAACATTTTTTTAACTATTGTTGTTGTTGTTGCTAAATAAAAGCAATATAGAAGAACTGCACCTGTTCCCTAATTTCAAGATGCAAGTTTTAGTCGTGACCTCTAAATAAGAAACAGATGTACCAATGCAAATCCAACAGGAAATAACGTTTGTGTGTCTATATATCTTGTACGTGCTTATGACAGATTCATTGTTATTGGTGAAGTAAACATATTTAAACAATTTGCTTCCGCCGATACTGTGAGTATCTTGAAATATCTATCACTGATCTGAATAAACTATCTAACACTGATCACGAGTGTGTCATCTTATCTTTGATATCATGACAAGCTGTTACGTTTCAAAGTATCGTAGCTTCTTTGCTGATAATCTCATAGTTAACGCCTAAAAAATCGAAAGCTAACGCATTGTTACTGATTTATCAAGAACGGTGCAGTTTTGTTCGGGTCGAATAAAGTAACGGAATATGTCTGATAAAATTCACAGAATTTCAGGTAAGTATGCTAATTAATTTTAGCACTAATTCTTCGCATAACAAAGAAATATTATAGTCAGGCACCTGGGCATCACTTTGCTGCAAAAGGACAGCAGCCAGGTAACGCCAATATTTCATGGTAGACTCCCCCAACAACTTGAGCCGTTCGCAGTATGGATTGTCAACCCTACAGCCCTGCTATAATAATAATGTTGGTTATTACTTGTGAACGAAGCTTCCCCACTTCTCCTCGCCATAACTCTCTGTAGGGTGGGTTGTGCTCGATGACGAACCCCCGACTAATCACCTGCTTTCAAAAACGCTTGTCAGGTGTGGAGTGTCTCATAGTAACAAGATGAGGTCTGAGCTGCTTTTAGCTGTGTGTATCCTGGGGTGTGTAGGAGCAGACAATCGAGTTGCCAACAAAACGAAAAAGTCGTATGCATTGTCTAATACACAAGCCCGGACGTTATTTTATGATGATCATCAACTATTTTTCACCATTATGATATATTTTCCTTTCGTTGTTAACTCCTGGTCGTACGGAATCCCGTTTCATACGATCAGTCATAGTTTCAGTAAACCGGCTATAATGGGACCTGGATCAAATGCTGAGAACAACCACAGTGTAAAAGGTGCGTCAGTGCAAGAACGCGATGAGGAACCAAAGCTAGATGCAAGTGCGTCAGAGGAAAGTGACAACAATGTACTGGACTTCGACCGACGCTCTATCTCCCTCAAGACTTTTCCTTCATTTATGCCAAACGCACAGAATTCTGGAGATACCGAAGGTCCGAAGTCTCGTAGTAAACGTACGCTCTACATGGACGATCAGGAAATTAACATTTTTTTGTGTTTATCAACGCCATTTTCTGTTCCGCTGGTGAAATATGATCAAGACCTTCTTGATGCCTACAAGAATAAGAAGGCACGTAAGGAGCACGAGAAGCGCCTACCTTTGGTGCCTGTCCACGAGAACACGTTTGAGTCACAGTACAACGACCATGACACGTACAGTGATGACGAATATGGTGAAGAAAACGACCAAAACGACTACTACTCGGCTCGCGCTTTCGGTTCACATCGGTCGACTTTTGGGTCGGGAAAAAAAACCCACGTGGCTGACACACATCGGCGAAAACGGCAATACCTTGAGACTATTTTCGAGCCGATCTCTTCCTTCTATAGCAATCACACAAGCAGGTTGCCGTTTCAGCTGTGGAGCCTAACGGACTCATCGAAGAACGAATTTATTGCGAGAAGTGCCCGGGACACTGCTACAGCTCTGGTGTCGGACACGCTTGTGGGCGTAGATTCTAGAGTTATCGACTTCATTGAAAGTTTTCCTGACTCGTGCACGCAGTTAGTTCTTTGTCGTCTTGGTCGTTCTCTGATTAACGCCTCACCCCTTCAGGCGCTTCTACTTTACACGTATAAAGGAAACGTGTTTGGTTATGGCGATAGCGACTCTGAAAAGGCATTCGATGCTGCTCTTGATGGAGATTTTTGCGAAGCTATGTTTCCATCTTGCCCATTAAAGCTTTAGGTAAAAGAGAATATCTTCATATATAATTAACACGGTAGGATTTTGGTTATCCAGTTAAAGTAAAGCTTCTTGATAAAACAAGATCTAAAAAACAAAGAGCGTTTTTTAATTACATATATAGATTAGTTATTGTCTAAAAGTTAGTCTTTCGTATAAAAGTGCAGAAATAAGTGTAACAAACGGAAGTTACAAAATAGAAAATGCAGAGTTAGTCGTTATTTCAGTTAAAAAAAGGGTATAACTAAATTTACGGTCATTTGTAGGCATATAACTAGCTACCTACATATAGCACTAAATATGGTAAAAACCATGCACTACCCATGTATTCATTCATCCACGTTTTTCTAACGTGGGGAAATGTGAATAGGCTCGAAAGCAGAGATATTCGAGCTGGTTTAATATCGGAAGCCTACGTGCATTGGTCTCATTTCTCACATAAACATGTATACAGTGATTGGCAAATATTCTATAAAGAGAGGTACAAAAAAAAGTGCAAATAAGTTCATGAAATTGATCAAGTATCAGCAGCTTGTTCTAATCAAGCATATCCAACCGAAGATTATTGATTACAATCTCGCTTTTTGTCCGGCTTAAAGACTCTGGACATCACAAAGCTTTCATGAAAATACCTGTTTGCGTCAGGATTAGTACAGAGAAGGATGCAATGCTTGTGCAGATTTATGGCAAGTGAATCTAAAATTCAAGTTTAAGTCATCTGCGCCACGCTAATAGCGACAACAACAATGCATCCCTCGTAGGAAACGCTCTAATCAATACCAATGTTATCGCCTTACATATTACTCTTTATCAATAGCAACATTCTTCTATTTTATTGCTATTTTAATTATTTACTATGCAGAACGACTAGAACTAGGATCACATTTGTGTGCTATGTGTGCTACATATACAGAATCGCTCAAGGATCTCCGGACAGCTAAAAATAGCTTTCATTTTATGTTTGTAAACATAGCAGACGAATTATTCCAAAAGAACCGGATTCAACGGCCCAACACATTTGTAATAGGCGCGTCGTAGTGCCATCTTTATAGTTCGTATGATGCTATGTTACAATGCCATAACCTTAGTATACGTCCAAAATGCAATACGACAATAACTACTATGGCCATACAACTCATTGTATTGATTTATACCGAAGTACTTTAAAATTATTTGGGAGCATCGTCGGTGCACAGTTGAACTCGCTCCAGTTTGTAATAACTTTCGTATCTCCTATCACATTAGATGTGAAACGATACGACTCTTCAATTATTCAGTTTTATTTCAATTTTTGGGTTACCCCATTTACAGTTGTACCTGATTTCAGTCTTGCAAGACCAAGCGCAATACTGCGCTGTATATATATATATATATATATAAAAGTTCGGTTTCTGTCGGCGATACAAAATGGATAAACATTCAGTTTCATAAGCCCTAATATCGTTGATGCTACATGTGTCAATTAATTACAACTAACCTGTTCGTGACACGGCTGGTCCAGCTGCTGAGCTGACGGAGCTTGACGTCAGCGCTGGATTGGGCAGAGAGTATTTCTTTTCGCGTGCCCGACGAACGCTAGATGGGCTCGAGGGTACGCTTCCACCACCCAGAATTGCACCAGAAGCTGTCCGATCAACAGTGGAGTTAGGATCGTTAGATGGTTGACTTGCCGTTAGGCTGTTCCCTACTCCAGCCCCAGCATATTTGAGCATCGAATCGAACCTTAAAATCCATTGCGAATCTTCATCATCGAAGAGGCTTTTAATTCCGCCTCGTTCAGCCTGACCGTCGGCTGTGCCAGTCATTATGGGAGTAGCAATTCGCACTTGTGTACGTGACTGACTTCGTGGCTTTGTGTTTCCAGGGCGCCCTGGTGATGTGGGCGGTGATAAGTAGAGCTCGGATTTTGTTTCTTCCACTTGATTGTTTGACACTTCGACACTTGCCGGTGTTAACTTACGTCGGTTGCTGAATCTCGTACATAAATCCTCGCAGCAACAATAGCAGTCGGACTCGGCAGAACCGGTGTCGTTTGACGCCTTCAGCGTTGGTATCGATGTTGTCGATGCCGAAATGTGTTCAGTATATATAGCTGATAGTAGTGATGGCGTTGGTGGTAAAACGCTGAGGCGATGGTATTCGATTTTGGCCGAGCAGTTACCGTACACCGGCAGTTTTCTTGTTATCGTTGTTGCTTCTCGTTGCGTTGTTGATGTTGTGGTTGCTTTTGTTGCCTCTAGCGATGCTGGGGCAGTAAGCAACGCTGCTGCTTGTTGTTTAATTGTGGCGACTGCCGAGGCGATCAACACCTGCCGACAGACGCAGTACACAAAAAGCGATCGCCGCCGCTCTAGACGCTCATCGTTAGGTGGCGCTTAGAGCGGGTCCCTCGGTTGCGAGACGACGAATGCGTTAGGCGCGAGTCGTGACAACATGCGGCTAGCTCTACCGCCTCCTTCAACGCTGCTGATTGCCGGGCCCGAAACGCTCCAGCCCTCAGTGCACGGGGTTGGTGCTACGAAAGGGGACACTGATGACGTCAATGGCTCAAACCCCTCGAGGTCGGACGGCAGTGACGATGTTCGCGTAATCAAGGGCTTAGCTTGGACTTGTGATGCACCACAATGCGAAGGCGCACTTAACTGCAGGCAAGATACGTTTGAGCGCGTGGCTACACCAGGAGGATCCCTTTGAAGCGTCATAGGCGGAAGAAACTCAAATTTTTGTTACGTCCGCTAACTACGCAAGAGCCGGTGCTCAATACCAACTTATCTTTTTTTTGCAACGTTAATTTGCGCGAACACGATATGCTGCGCATGCACGTCAATATCACCGTTGCCTTGTGGTGCTCACGAACGCTAACGCGTAAATACACAGATAGATGATTCGAACGACGATGAATGGCTTATAGCAGCAACAGCAACTGCCATGCAGCAAAGAGCAAAGTTGTTTTTATGACGGACATGGAAAAATACACACAAATACACACTGGGCAATTAACGAACACTACGCGGTTCTAACACCTCGTCTAGACCAGAGACGTGAGGCTTTGAGATTGTTCCACAATGGCGGATGCCTCGGCCAAATTCTCGTAGATCTTCTATAGCGATGTCTGCTAAACATAGGCGATTTTTACCTGTGAACAAATGGAAAGAAATATTAGACACAGGGTAATCTCTTATATTAATCCTACTGTTTACTGATCTTAAGTGTCATCATATCAGCTCAAGTTCATAGGTCTCATTTAGTCTAATACCGAGTACGCATTAGCACCCTAATTTGATACTTCTGCAGGTCAAACAGTTTATCGAAAACCCCCCAAACTATAACTTGCTAATCAAAGTCGGTTCGTAGCCAGAGGATTATTGCCCAGTTCATTTTTTGCGTTGCCAAAAACAGATACTATTTCTGTTAAGGCTCTGTGAAGGTTCTACCTGAGTTACACCGCCGAAACATATCATCAAAAAAAGGTACAGGGATAAGTATTTAGTGTAGAGAAAGCATGTACATATTGTCTAACTATTGCAGTTAAATGTAGCTGGAAGTAGCTTTTGTTGTATAGCAGAGCTGTACAAGAATAATAGTTACCAAATGGCAGGCTATTTAATTTTATGTTATTTTTAAATTTAAAAACTTTTTCTTGTTACTTCTTAGTTCATGGGTTTCACGTTGTAACTAAAATCCGTGGAACTAAAGGCAATTCTTTGTAGGCTCTATAGGCGGCATTGTTGGGTCATAGGCTCTCTCCACTTCTGACTCGCCCTACCGCTGTAGGTTACGTATGGCGTGTTTTTGACGTCTACTAACTGGAGCGACATACGGGTCTTAATTTGAGCATAGCACACAGTCTTATGCTGTAGTCCGAGCTTTAAGAAAGCCAACGAATATAGCCGTAATTGTGTCTGTTGCTCCCTCCAGGTCGCTTGTACGGAACTGCCTACACTGACAAATCGTTGCAGCAACGGTTACAGCAGTATTGACATCTATTGTAGAAGAGACAGCTGGAAATCGCCTACAAAGGCACACCTTTTTCAGGCTTGGCCAGCAGATTACAGGTGCGGGGTTCCACATGGAACTATCGTCTCTTTATCTGGCTCTTTTTTTTTACGCACGTGTACTTTGTGCTTGTTGAACATTTTGAAGTGTTTTACAAAAAAAAATTCAGTTAAAAAAACAACGGGTGTAGTTACAACCATTAATTAGCATCAGAGATGTGAAACAATAATAACGGCACTACTTACTAATGTTCTCGAAGGAAATGAAAGTTTTCACTATGTTGGTTTTTAGCCAGTAGATATATATAGACCTGCGTGGTCAGATCCGGTCACTCACTTCAGTGGCATTTATGATCTAGCTTTGAGCCGACTAAGCTATTGCTGAATAATTTAGTTTACGCTTATAATTCCATCAATGTGTAGGTGGTCTGACACAGAAGTGCCTTTGATATTCTAGAGACAGGTGCCAGAATTCTAGATTGTACATTTTTGGACGGCAGATTCCCGGTGGACAAAGTGGAAGAGCGAACGATAGACGGCTTAGCTGTTTTCCCTTTGTAAATTCGTTAGACGTACAGAAAAATAACGTAGTATAACATAGATAGTAAATAAGAATAAAAAAGATGTTTATTTCTGGTAAGCTTAAGGTTAAATTGTATAGCAGGACTGCAAGCCGCCAAGAAGTGTAAATTTTTTTAGCGTTCCGCGTTAGCTGTTGTCTTTTCTTGGCAGTGCAACTTCTCACACTAGCTTACGCTCAGCATCTGCATATATTGTCGTTAGACATGGGTTCATCTCGTGAATAGGAAGCGGATTGCGTGTCCTTCATTGCGGATTCTGCTTGTCCATATTTTCATACGATTTCAACTATAACTGAACACAAACAGGGCACATGTACATCTCGATGATTTCTTGCCAACAGCTGGCCTTCCTGACTAGATTACCATTGTCTTTATGCAAGATACGTGTGTTTTGCGGGTTTCAAGTAGAAAAGAAAACGACGTGTTTGCTGAGGACCTTGTTATGCTATACAGCAGGTGAGCCTTGGGGCTGCCATATTGTACCTATCTAATTAATTGATTTGGACTAATACTCAAGTGGAAATCCTCGCCTCCCACACGAATGTTGACGGATCACTCTAGCGACCGAAAGGACGTACCCTATTGAGATAAATCGACGTTATTGAAATAGGAGAACTGATGAGGGCAGTTTTTTTTATAGCACGCGGATATGCCAAATGGTATGTACAAATAGAGCTCAAATATCTAGCATGCCACTATACAAACTATTTTGAGTATATCTTTTATCTTATTGATAATGAGTTGTAGATCGTTTTTGGAAAGCGTCATCGAGATTTCGTACTAAGTAGATGTTTTCTTGATTTTAGTCTTGATAGCTGGATTTAAAGTCGTGATAGCTGGCGTGAAGGTGGAGCCCCATAAAGACGGGCCGAACAAAGCACGCTATCCTGAATACTGAGCACTGGCCGGCTCCAAGTCTGCTTGAAAGAGTCACCTTGTCCGGCCATTGGCAGACACAAAGTACTTTAAGTTGAATTCGTACTTAACAATAACAGTGAGCGAACCGTATAGCTATCCTACAGTTACATGCCCAAGTAACTTACATAATGATAAGAAATACGATTTTCTAGATTTAAAAAAAAACTGATCTGCCGATTGAGTTAAAGTATAGATCGTGTCGCGCATTATATTTAGTTTAGCAAATTTTTCAGCGATTTCAATTACTCCTAATATGTTATTACTAACCATAGATGTTTTGTATTAACTTCGACGGTATGTAAGCAGTCTGAATTTTTCCAGACTAATATAGCAAAAAATCGCCAAGGGCAGATCCACTCCAATTTAACGGAGTTCAACCTTAGTTCGTAAATGTTATGACGACCACTGTGATGTGGGACATTACGTTCGAATAGAACATTTTCTTGATGTGCTCGTTCTTTAGAAATATCAGTTTTTAGCTTGTCAGGTTATGATGCGTGGTAAGCACCCGTTGTTTTATCGTTTAAAGTAGTTGATTAACAGAACTTCATAGCAGTCCCAAAAAAAATAAACAGTTGTCATAATTTTCCCGGCCGATGGAGCAGCTTTTTGGACTTCACTATCTCGACTGTGCCATGGCTTCAAGGATAGTGGTATATCTATGCTTTACCGATAGTTACTAATCGACGCTAAAAAAACTCGTTTCATTTAAACTGTTTTAACAAAGCTTCGAAGCTACTGGACAAGTGGATTTCAACGCCCAGCTGAACATGACCTTTTCGTGAATAGAAAACATTTAGTTACAGAATCGTATATCCATAACACCGTCTACTAGGAGATCAAGACTTTGGCTACCGATATGACAAGAAAAAACGAAGATAGAGAGGTAACAAGGAAGACGTGTGGACTTACATGAGCCTCCATCCAAGGATTACGGGAAATAGAAACAAGAATAGCTTGTCATTTTTTTTTACTTGAGTACGATGTATTGCCATACATACGTCAAGTAAAATACCACTCTTAGTAAATACAGCGACAACTGCGTCCTCTTTAGTAAGTTACTTCCGATAGTCCCGTTTGAAGGACAAACGTTTTAGAATTTTCAATTCTAAAAGACAGCCTGATCAGGAATAGTTAAACAATTTGTCCAAGCACCTTTGAGATTTTAGCAAAATAATACCGCAATTATGCAACTATCCGGGGAGGCGGCTAAATTATTAAGGATAAACACTACAGAAGAGGACGCCGCGCCTGTCGAGTAGGTCCCAAAAACTGAAGCTAATAATGAATTGTCTCACTGAATATATCAATATCATATGTTACGCCACTGACAATCAAGACTGAATCGCGCATCAACTGTAAACTCAACCCATTAAAAGACTCCGCATTAAAAATGTTTATTTGAATGTGTTTTTGGCCCTGAATAAGCAAACTTGGTACCAGCACGTGGCTAGCTTTTTCATACCCTAATCTTTAGTCAGTTTACGTTCGAGATGCCCATAGCTGTTACCATCTCTCGAATCTCAATTCCGTTCAATGGTCGCTTAGCGCTACATACTGAACTTCTTTAATGTTATTGGGAGCAAGTACAGTGTTTTACCGTTCCACACGTTCATTGTTATTTAAACTAGTACGACAAAATTCAAGTATCCAGATTTTCATAGGGGTAAACGCTGGCCCATGGTCCCCGTAAGCAGCGTCTATCTCGGTCTTCATTTGCGTGGGTTTATCGTCATCTAAATACAAGGATTTAATGACGGCCCGATACATAATTTTCCTTCTATTTTGGCAGAAAAACTAATACGGACTGATACAAATGATTCTTAAACAAAATGTGTTCAACGTATGCATAATTATAACATCGGAATATTCTTAACGCGTGACGCCATTTTCACGTCGAGTTTGGAGACATTTCAGATTACTGCAGATTATATAATCAGAAAGTTAACAATAACCACTCAGGAATAAACAGCTAATCAAATAACCAATCAAATCATCGTTCAAATGAAGAGTATCTAACCATCATTATTACGCGTTTATTATAATATTTCTTTTGTTCTGCATTCAGCTTTCTGTCTGTGGACTGATAATTATTAATACAGAAAAGTGTTTCCTCATACGTGAGGTCAGCCGCTTTTGAAATAAGCTTTTATAGGCAGTGATCTCGTTGCCACAGTCGCTGTCTCTATCTATCGTAACCGTCTCCGCTTAAGATCGGCAGACAGAACTGAAGGGGAAGCAACCGGAAAAGATATACCACGATGAATGGTAGGCGGTGCTATCGCGACGCACAAAAGAGCATCAAATGCCGAATGTCCTCTCTCTATCCAATGCGACAATAGCAATTTAGTCGACAGACAGGCAGACAGACCAAACTCTGCGGTCAGCATTAGACGACTACAGTCAATGCATGCGTGTCCACATGCCCCCACAACAGCAGCAGCAGTAAAACGAGTAAAAACATGCCCTTGCATAGGTTATACATACATATATGTACAAACCCGCCTTGTAGTCCTAGGGTTACTCTGATCGACTGTTCTGCAGCTGCGGCTACCGTTATTACTGGTGTGATTTATACAAAAGGAATGAACGCAAGCATCGAACAATCGTTCAAACAGCAAAATTCATTTTTTCTGCATCAACCAAATCGAGCTGACCGGCGGCAACGGTCGAAGCAGTAGGAAAAAAATGAAAGGAAGCAGGATCAGGGTGACAGCTGCATCACAGATCAGTCGGCAGTAGTCATGGTGCTGACGGTAGTCGTACACAGAGAATGGATGAATCAATCCAGATTATGAGAGACCTACATATTCCTGACTTGTCAGCGTAAACAAAACAAGGGTTTGGGTGATGTTTCTATAATGAGCTATTGACGGACTGTCATTTTCTGTCTATTCCTGTCAAACCAAGCGATGGCTATCGACTTCAACATAGATACAGAAAGATAATAAAAGAATAACAATTAATCGAATGAGGCAATAGATAAGAAAAAACAAATCTATGGCCCTTTATGGCTAAGTGGCTTGAAAGTGACGACAGCATGGGCCAATAACACCGTGATGACTGTCATGCCGGAGTACGAGTATAAATCCAACTAAGGAAAAGCCATGTATATTAACGCTGCATAGTTAACTAGTACACAGTATGTATCAATGACATTATTTACCACCGACACAATTACAAAGGAGTTCAGATATTGGCCTACTTGAAGACAAAAGTATAATCATAGTATCCACTATCTTCAAGGTTCGATAAAGTTATTATGCATCTACGCAGCAGGAAAGCTTAATCACCAGTGCAGCAATTGTGGGAGTATAACCTTATATCGACAATCACTTTTTGGGTGCAAATAATGAGCTTATTGGATGAGGAATCCATTTTCTTCTACGCACGAAGCTCAAATCTTAGCTGTTGTTATTCAAATGGTCAAACCTTCAGCCGCTAAGATCAGGGACTACATGAACGATATACAACATAAATACAAACTTAATAGTTTAATTCATATATATATATATATAAACTGAACTGTCTGCATATATATATGCACAATAATATGCGATAGTGGAGTTCTAAACATAGCGTGACCTTAGCCCCGTACTTTTCACATGTTTTCTATCTTAAAAAGCACTTAGTGGCATTCTACGGTTTCCTTTTAATTTCCTTCTGCGCACTTCGGTTCTTCATCTCTTCAGAGGTCATAACCGCTGTTCGTGGATGAACACATTTGCATTCTGGGGTCGTTACTCATGCCTTATATACTCATGACTCTGAGAAGACGTTTGCCTTGATGGCTTAGTGCAAAGCTTTGTTTTAAAATACCTGATTTTAATGCCTTTCGGTTCATTGTTAAGAACACATACATAACACTCATCATTCAGCGGATACCCTACTCAATAATAAATGTTAATCAGTATGCACATAGTAACATGCTAGGCGCCGCCCTCACCAGACGTAAAATTTGTCAAGGTGCGCTTGTTAATAGTCGCTAAGCAGACGTCTCTAAATAAAGAGTCCGCTGTAGGAAAGAATGGAAAAAAAGGGGTTAAAAACGGAGCCAATTCACTTCCTTTGTGTCGGAGCGCTGCAAACGCCCTCGATTGTTTGGTAGTTCATCTTGTGATTGACTTGCTCGATATAAAGCTTTATGATGAAACTCAGTTTCGAGAAACTTATATTTAGTACGAAAAATTCAGTTCGCCATTTTTGTTTGAAAATACATCATCTATGGATACTCATTTGAATGGCATATCCAATCAATATCGCGCAGTTTTTTTGTCGGCCCAACTGACTAACAGGGATGAAAGGCGCCTTGCTTTTCAACGGCCCAACGGTATGCGCAGGCCAGGGTAAAACGTCGCTTCGAACGTAATGACATTGATGGCGCGCCAAAATAGAAGCGCTAATTCTTCTTACTACCGGACAAATCTGTCTGTTAGGCCAAGTAGAATGAGACAATCCACTTAGATGATAAATGGGTCATAACACAACGAAGTCATTTAGCAGCATGCAGACAGAGGTGTCTCGATATTACTTGACCCTTCTTTATTACTGTCATCCAGATTTACTGACAATCCGCATAAGGATCTTCCGCAAAACGAAAACGAAATCACCTACAGCGCCATATACTATTTATAAGCCACATAAGCGTACTGGCACTGTGGTAATCGGCCCAAAAAGGCCTCTTGATTACCAAAAGCTTACCGATATCCAACAATCGTCGCTTACTATGACGTTAACTAATAATATTCTGCTTTAGACACATATTTAATCGCTCGGTATGATTTTTCGAACTTTCCTCATCGATTTAATTTTTTTATTTTCGATCGAAATATGCAGCATGATCATCGCACATGACCTCATGGCCATGTGCGATTTAAACGGTAACTCATTCCGTTGTTGCAGAACTCCGGGGTGAAAGAATTTATGAAGCATCGAAAGATGACATTGACACATGTTGAGATTTACATAATTTTTCCTTGTAAAATTATTGGGATTTAAAAAAACACCTCTACGAGCGATGTCTAAGGACTATAGTGGATGACGAACAGCGTCTGAGTATAAGTTTTCTCTATTTGCGGTATGTTGTGCGGCGATGGGAGTAATTTACCTCGGTTTACTAATCTTGGCTACTTAATGAAGAATGTTTTCATCATTTCCAATTGTTGGAGGTACATTTCAACCGTAATCGTCGGAGCAGGACCAGCTACACTGGATAATATCTGCATTAAATCATCACACAAATACTACTGCTGCTTTTGAAGCTCTTTCAAGGATGACTTTTCGATAGTTCAATTGCATTCATCTACTGGTGTGATCATCTGGAAGGATCGTAGAAGATCCGTTTTGCATCACAAATCATAACTCAGTGTAGAACTATTGTAACGAAGGCCAACAGAAAGCACGCGTCCCCATGTCTGTATTTTCAGTCCTTGCTCAGGATATGCGGCGTCGATTTGTCCTATTTCTTTAGCCCAATCTGACCGAGATAAACAACTACGGCAAATTTATGTACACCAAAGCTGAGTGTTACCACCCGAGATGGGTCAGGACCTCAGCACTATTCACCTCCGCAAAGAATTGTACGCACGATTCCTTTTCGATTTCGGCCTTTTTTCGTTGGGTACTTTTCGAAGCAACGGTCTACGGTGCTTCTAATAGTAGAATCTTCACCGATTACAAAGGTTATATGACGAACTATTTCTGTCTCGCTAGTACCGATATCGAACTCATACTCGTCAACCGGTCAAATTTACCACTTTTTAAAAGCTCGAGTGACGCTACTCGAGTAAGGAGCCCTAGATCTAAAGTGCATTTAGTATAGAAAGGTGTTGTTATATGTCGCACCATATAACGTCATTTTGAAAGGAAATTGGCGCTTTTCATGCTAAAAAAAAACCCAATACAACACAGACTTATTCAAGCTGGCCCGCTGATCTTTTATTTCTTTAATCTCTATTTCTTATTTATGGAGGGAGCAGCAACATGTTTATACCGCGGGTATTCTAATACCATCCGAATTCTTTCGACGATACTATACTACAAGCATATTGGAAAGGATAATAATACAATCTGTACATGTTCGAGATAGAATTCATAGACGGTTAACCATGATTCGCGTATTTACTATACATTAAACTTGAGCTGTATTATTCTGCGATTGATCATTGATTTAACTATATGGCATAATTATATTACTATAGAGATAACTTGCCTGCTTTAACTGTGTTGTTATGCAATTAGATCCATCTTATGTTGCAATAATTTGTACATTTCTCACTGTTTGATCAGATTCTTCAATACATTTTTGAATCGAGCCTAAACGACTCTCAAGGGCTTCGGTTAAGTTTTGTAGAAAGACCATAATTTCTGGGCTCAATCCACTGTCTCACGTTCGTCAGATATTCTTTCGGACTCGATGACATATGGCTCTGCTATTAAATGTCTCTTAATTCTACCAGTCAGCTTCAGTCTATTTGAGAATTGCAATCAAAATAAATCGACCATAAAGTGTTTAGTAAATATTATGGCTTAAAGCTTGCAGTTTTATTTATGTTACTTTGTAATTAGGTAGAAAGTGGTAATGTAAGCATGAAAATTCGGAGCAGCTATTTCTTCAAACTTCATCCCGCTAATTCCTTATAGCTGGGATGACAAAAACAATATTTTTAAACGAAGAAAAAACTTCTGAACTTGTCCTAATGACCTATTTATGAAACATAGTTTTCCAGTCGCGATATAACCCAACAAATCAAGTAGGCCTTCGTTCGGCCGCAAAGCGAACCAGGTGTCGATGAAGTAAACTCGATCTCTAACGAGACACTTACCAAAAGCAACTACAAAATGGCAGAAATTTCGTTTGTTACAAAAAGATTGAAACATTGCTTCTTCTTATAAAAAAAAAATATATATAAACCATCCTGTATGTACATTCTATTTTCTACTAACCCTATTGCGTTAAATAAACGGGCGGTACTATGCGAATCATGACGCAATATGTACGTATAGTTTAATTTGAATTATTTTTCCGCCTTCAACATGTCAAGGGTAAATGTAATTAATTTCATCATTACGCTAACGATATCGAAAAGGCTTCTTTAACAATGTCCTGTCACAGGGATATCAATGCAAAATATTTCAGCCACACGATAAACGTACAATATCGCTGTTGGTAAAGAAGCTAGCCTATTTATTAATTCACTTCATAACGGGTACCCAGATGTACAAGCTATTTTGGTAAATCCACCCGATGGTATAAGTAAATTGGAAAATATCACGCGCTATAGGCCTTCTGTTAGTTTGTTTGTCGCGGGAACTCTGATAATTGAGCACTAATTTTTAATTTACATTAACGGTTAACTAATAGGTGTTACGTGTTTGCAACTCGATTATTTCATTTAAAAGTTCCCTACCGTTGTGATACTGCTCATATTACTGATCGAACTAGTTCGTTCTAAGATACAAAATTCGAGCAAGAGCTAAGCTTAATCCTCACCGGCCCAGGGGTCGGACAATTCATGAAAATACTCTTGCATTAAATCACCCCATACAATACTGGAGACATCGATATCTTCTTCTGGTTACTATTGCAAGTTTTCCCTTGTGGAGTGGCTAGCCATACGTTGCATGGCGATTGCAATAGATGAGCGCCGCAGAAGAAACATTAAAAAAATAGGACAGTAATTATCAAAGTAATGCTGTTAGTGATAGAACTCAAGTATTTAGATGACGTCGTCTGTGGTGGCTGACTGTGCCGAAGAAAAAATTGGCAGTTGTTTGTATTGATTCTGAATTTACTTGTCTGTTATGTACTTTACAATTGGATAGAATATGAGCATCTTGTCAAGAAGAATCGACTGTGCAGCAAGAGATCACGGTCAACAATTGTACTAATGGAAAAAATTGCTCCCGCTGTTGGCTCAAGTCAGGGCAAGCGTTAGCAAACTGATCGAACGAGTACCATGAGCAAGCAGGTATTTGGTGAAAATTGGGTTTGAATAGCGAACGCATAAATATTCACATCTATAGTGGCTCAGTTGGAGCGTAAACGATTGCGGCAAAGCCATTCATGATATTACGTTAGCGTATATGTATGTATGCAATGCGAGTAATTGAAGGTCAGTTGTGGTCGCTGTTGAAACGAAACTACTGTTTTTAAAAGCCACGAACCGACCGATTTCAGTCCAACTGTGAAAAGCAGCTGAGAAGTGCCTAGGAATAGCGTGCTATATCATCAGATGATTGTTCCGTACAACGAACCCGTTTACGCAGGCGACGCGCCAGACCTCGGCGATGTACTGTCGTTTTGGCATTCTCTAAAGAACGATCGCACAGATAAGAATCTGTTGGATCACGGCTTTGTTTCTAAATTCAGCATAAACGATGGTGATAAGCGTTAGGCATGAATGAATGGATGGATGCATTCGTGTGAAAGGAGTAATTTGAAGTGTAGCCGTTTGACAATTGCCGTGCATGCACACTGCTAGTCACTATTAAACATTCTGGTTTCTATCTATCTCTATATAGAAATGCAGACATTTCCTCGTTCGCATAATTTTTCGCTCTAATTAAGCCAAGGTATTTTAATTTTTTTTTTCATTTTGCTCCACCATAGATGCAACATTCCCCACGGAATAATGAATTTATAAATAAAAGCTACTGTACGTTGTTGGACTATATCACGTATAGATTTTCCACACTGGCCGTACACCGATTACTCTACAGATGTGTTCATGAAAAAAAAATACATATTTTTTCCTTGTCCGTTTGCAAACCGCGACTAAACCTGGCAGAGTAGGCAAGATTCTGAAACAATTATTCTGTCACTCCAATGTTGGCACTCAACACTACGAGTAGGCATAATGGCTCATTTTAAAGATATGCAGATCGCCAAACTTCTATGTAGTCCAGTATCGGGTACGTAGCTCGCATCAGCCTTGTTCGTCAGCCGGCGCTGGCAGACATTTCATTATGAAATGATATTTTTCCCTGGATGCTTTAATTTCATAAAAAAAATTATAATATTATATGATCGCAAGGAATTTAATCGATAGGAGAAATATCTGTGTTCTTATATAAATATAGTACAGCAGACGTTTCGATGGGTCTTATTGTAATAAGTACTTTTTGATTACTTTTTTCTAATACATTTCGGTGTTTCCTTCTTTTTTATTATTTCTTTTTCCATTTTGTTTAGCCCGGAAGTGGCGAGCAACTAGAAAGGGTAGCGTTGCTGCTATTGAAAAAAAATATCGTTCCAAAGTGTATCTTCCGTTCGGCTATTGTATGTGCTCTGCGACATTCTTTCACCCCGACGAGATAGCCCCTCAAACAAATCGCAGACGTATAGGTGTTTTCACTCGATTTGATTATGTGTGATTAATTGTTCTTATTATCTTGGCTCTCTATAGATCTTGAACTATGTTATGCAAATTTTTCGAAGTGTATATATATATACATGCACACATCGTAATGATATGCTGAGTATTTCAAAATAATTTATTGAATAGATTGCTTGATCGATTTGCCGGAAATGACTCCTATCTATATACCTATAATCTGAACTTAAATAACTGACCTAAGTTTGAAAATCCGAAATGTTAAAGCCTCGGCAGCTAATGTCGTCATATTGCCTAGGCGTGGGCGCTTCTATGGCAGACACTGTCAATGTCGTCGCCGGTTGTCTCATTCCCACATTTGTACTCATGCAATTCAACACAAAGTACACGGATGCATGATGCTGAAACTTCACCCTGAGAGTAAGGTCTGACTGTTGTTATATCGACGATTATAGAGACGGTCCCTATCGTCGCCATTGTGGCTGTATGGAGCGTTGGCCATACGGTGACAGTCAAAGTCGACAAGGTATCGGTGCATATTGTTACCGCTGCCGTTGCTACCGTTAATGCGCGATTACTGTGAATAACTAGCGGATGAAGCCGATAAAATAAAGCGAAAATTGTCGCTTTCAGCGATGTTGTTCTTTAGGCGCGTTTGCTAATATCCATCGACGCTTCTCAATTGCCCAAATGTGTCTGCGTGTTTACTTATTCAAAGGACCCTACAGGAGCACGCATGCAAAACCGACGCTGTTGCTACCTGGGGATGAGGAAGGAGAATGACTGGCAAGTGATGTGTTGTGCCATCTATTACACTAAAAGCGTCTGCAACGCTAGGACTATCGAGCGTTAGGGATCTCGTTGTATATGTACGCATATTTAAGGTAACGTCACCCTCAGACATTACGGCCATCCACAGGGTAGACACCCCCATTACTTAAACATGCTGTCCAATACTAAACCTAGACCGGGTCACTCACTGACACTCGCTTGCGACGTAGGACTTTTTCGTAACATACAGCCATATGGATGGACGGTGAATGCCACGTGGATCAAATAGTTACTCCTCTCTGCCTACTTCGCCTGTCTACATAGCGAGAATGAGTTGCTTATGATAATAACGAAAGTAAGTAACAAGGTTACGTAATAGTATTTGCCATTGATGTTGTTATTTCTACGCTGTCATACAATAACACTAACTGCATTCGGAATGATCAACGCATGGTCGCATGCACTCAAACAGTTATTTGACGCGTTCCCCTTGATTTTACTCAGGGGCATTTTGTATCGGTCGGTGACCAGAGCGAGCGAACATAATGGACAGTGGCAACAGTAGCCAGTTAGTGGTTTTCTACAATAAGGAAAAAAGGGCAAGCGGGTAGGCAAGGTGTAAACATAAATGTTTTTACTTTTACGTCTCGTACTGTCGTTAAGCTTTGCTTTAAATGGCTGGCTCCCAGTTTGAAACTTAATGTGTCCACGCCCAGCTTCGAACCCCCAAAGTTTAAAAGGGCAAACACGATAGCACTGCATCATTAAGGAGACAGGCGGTGTGTGGCTGAGCGCGTGGTGAACAACGATTTCAATCAGACTATTTCCATCTCCGCATCTTAATAAAACAACATAAACAACGTGGCTAAATAAGGCAAAAAAAGTTATAACTTCAAACGATATAAATATATAAACACAACTGCTGTATATAGCGTTAAGATAAAGTCGCTATAGTGAGGTGCATGAAAAATCGACATACGTTTTTTTAACCAGCCTGATATATACATTGTTTTCCAAGGTATAATTAGTTAGAAAGAATAAGTGGGCAAAGGATAATGTCTCTAACAAGGAAAATTTACTTTCAAATATTATTGGAAATTTAGCAAAAACTAACGGACAGTATTGTCAGAACTTTCAGGCATATTAATCTACGCAACCTACGAGTGAAAACGAAATTTGAAAATGTCCAGAATATTGAGAGACAGCTTTCGGGAGGACCAATAATACCAATGAGCTTCACCGGTCGATTAACGGCACTGGAAATTTATGGCGAAACATCTTAAAGGTCTGTTCGATAATAGATTTGTGAGCTTAACATCAGCACCTTATGTGTCCATCGCATTTTAAGACAAGGCGGTGATCCGGAACGACAGCAACTTTTTTGCGAATGGCACTTGGAAACATATGGACAGAAGAAGTAAAAATCTGCCAAACAGGTGGGTTAGACGAAGAAGACGAGATAGAACACTCAGGCCTGACGCTGATGGGCTTCTTCCTGCCGAGATTAACTTTAAGATGAAGTTTACGTCAGGATGAAGGTTACGTTACCGAAAACACTGAAAGATTTAAAAGAAGCAACTAAGCAAAGATGTGCTAAGACATCAGACGAAATCTTTGTTGAATCAACAGTCCACCGTTATTAGCAGTGTATCAGTCAGAATGATAACGGCTGGATACGTGTGCATGAACAATAGGATTTGTACTTTTCGCAATTTAAAATTTAATTATATGTAAGTATAAACTGAAGCTATAGTCACTCAACCTGTGTATACATTCGTTGAGGTACTTCGTATGTTTTTGTACAGAGCTGTAGGAACGGCGAGAATGAAAGCTTTAATGCAAAATATGCTAGCAGCTACAATCAAAGCTAAACTACCAGTTATCGGCCATGACATCCTAGAAGAAGTTATGGCCATCGTAGAAGGTTCGTTTCGCCTATCGTCTACTGACGATTACAACTTATCCCAACGCGTGGATTGCTCAATTTGAAGTGTCTACCTGATAGTTTCACCGTCTGCTTGACATCATCACTTTGGGGACGATTCGGGGTTAAATGTATGTCTGGTTTAGGACTCCTATTCTAATTTAGTCTCGTAACGCTATACACAAGAATTTCAACCGTCAGCTACAGCTTCAGACGTGTCTGAAGTTCCATAGTCGAAGGAACGCTTTGTCTGCCATTTGTTGTTGTTGTTGTTGCTGCTGCTGCTGCGGCTGCGGCTGCGGTTGTTGTCTTTATAGTTATTGTTGCTATTAGATTGGTTCCCGGCAAGAGAGTAGTCTTTATCTCCCTTACTTATACGTATATATTTGCGACTATGTTGCGCTGGCCTATACGGAACGCGCGAGCACCGATTCTCCGCTTTACTTGGCAAAGTATGTGTTTGTATGTGTAATCTTTCTGTTGCCTGGTTATTCCGTCGTCATAGGACAGTAATTGATTGCTTGCGGAAAAAACACGCACACGTCAATAAACGCACGTTAGAGTGTGCTGGGATGTATATTGTTGTTGTAGCTTTCCGATACGTCTCGGTGCATTGGCAGTTATTCGTCGGTCGGTGGTGATGCCAATGGCGCATCGGTGGGGTTCGCTATCAGTCTGACCATCCGCCCGACGTTACTCGATTTGTCTGTATCTGAGGGTTGTGTGTTTGCATTCTCGCTACCTGTAGCTGCTATTAGGAGTCGCCAACGGCGGTAGCAGCACCTTCGAGCTCCGAGCGGCGTCAGCGGTCGTTGCAACAGTCGCTCGCGATCTTTTTTCTGTTCGTTGTTGTCGTTGCAGTGGCAGTAGTAGCAGTCTACGTTCCAGTCGTCCGTTGACGTTTTTTCGGTTCCATCTTCTGAATAACCGGCGGCGGCGGCGGCGGCGGCAGCAGCAGCAGCAGCAGCTGGAAGCGGATAGCAGCTACTTTTATACTCTAATAATGACAGGAACGACTAAATAGATGTTTCGAGTTTCACATCCGATACTGCCTCAGTTTGACTTCTATCACGAAACGAAGTGTATCTACGTCCGGTTTACTAGCAGCAATGACCTCGATAGGACTACTACCGTTTGGACAAATATGGGGAATAATGAAACCACAGCAAACGTTGTGCCAATGCTTTGCTAAAGATTCGGTCAGGTGTAACGATATGGCAAGCATATTTTTCGATGACTACCATCTTTCTCCAAATCAACTCAGTATGACGAACTCTCCTCCTTTTTACCCGATCGAACCCTTATGGATTTTTTTCCTGCATGCCCTTTTGTTTAGACAGTGCAGTTGCATAGACGAGCAATTCTACGTTATGCTCCTTTCTGGTATGATTCCACACCACCATAACAAAGACTTACCAACCCATAAGGTCAATGGATGCGTAAACTATAGGGTTGCCTATTATCATTTTGACATCACATCATAGGGAGCCACAAACTCCAAACACAATATTCTATTACTTGCATACACAAAATTGTAACCGGGCTTTCACTGCTTCAATCGATAAGATAAAAGCTCACCAAGTCTCGTTAGTAACCCTCCGATCGGCGGTACCTTTCCCTCCAAAAGCATAAGCCGCACTTGTGTGTAGGCTGTAGGTTTTGCCGAGTAATCCTGTTCGACCTGCCGGCAACGGGTTGGCCTCCAGCTGTGCGGCTGCAGGACGACGCGTCGAGAAAAAGGACACCACTGAAAGACACGTGAGCCACTCCAAATGTCCACACTGACAATGAAATGATAATCGCCTGATCAGCTGTCGAACCGAAAGCCTCGAGTGGATAGCTGATGCGAGCTTTTAACCTCCTTGCGTTTTCCTCCTGGACCAAATTCAACCTACATCAACACTGCTACTAATTCACAAATACGCCACATTTCCGCTCACGTAAATACACTGCATGGTTGCATTGTTACTCCAATGGCAAGCGATAGATATATTCTTAATCGTTAGTTTGATAATTAACGTGTTATTATTTCAGTCGAATCTGTTTCCGTTTTATCGACTATCTACGTTACGCTGCAGCCATTGTTGTCGTCTGAACAAAAGGTGCGAGCAAATAATCGAGTGATCTAATTCCAAGTAAGTCGTACAGTCGTCGGCTTTCGTGACTCTGAGCCTTAATCTGATCTGCAGTAATCGTCGCTGGTTTGATTACAGTTAACGACCACGTTTTGCATTCACTAATTCTGATCTTCAATCCATTGCCGCAGTCAATCTGCGTTCTCCGTTCGATGGGAGCTGCCGCTGGCATCGACGACGATGGCAGCGACACCAGCAATAACAGCACTGCGCTAGATACACGACACTGCAGAGAAAAACCACTACGAGCAGGCAAGACGATTGAATATTGCACACGTTCGGCTCCACCGCAGCGACGCTGACAACGAAGGATTCCGAGCGCGACGCACTAGAATCTAGCGGCCTCGCAAGCAAACGACTGCGGCACCTGCCATTATTTCGGCTGTATAGACCGGCTGACTGAATCGACTTGAGCGGTTTTGGTTCTCGTCGTCGAACCGTACGATGCACTGCACTGTCCCCTGTGTCGTGTCTAACAGACAGCGCCGTACGAGTCGTATTGGTGTCGCTCACATCGGGGAGCGGAGAGGGCTTTTGATGCGGTTCGGGCTAAACCAACGATCCTTGCTGCTACTAGCACTACTGGCGATATGATCCACTCGTTGCTCCGGGCTACTTGAGGCTGTCCGGTTGTAACGAGCAGCCACGACCCGTTCGACTCTGTGGGCTGCACTTTACGGCAGCCACGACCGACAGCCAGCAGTTCGCTGATGTTCGCCTGGTCCTCCCGTCCGACTGCCTCCTTGCTTACTGCTCCCTGCCTTGTGTCGTATGCTACTGACTGGGGAAAGGGTCCCAGAAGAGGTTGAGCCCCGTAGCGCCCCCTGCCCGCGCATGCTGAAAACCATACAATAACAACAATAGCGGCTATACACTAACAACGTACCACAGCTCACACAAAAACAGACTTAAAGACACACATAAGCACATGTAAATAGGCGCATTCACAGTCATAAACACTCACGAGTAACAAGTACTGCTAGATTGTTGTCGAACGCATGAGAGTAGTGACCGAGGCAACACTGGACCACACCAAGATTCCGCTAAATTAAAAGAACTTGTAAAGCGTCTAAGTATTCTACGTATTATTACGTACTTTGTGAATATATGAGCCACTGAGAAAGCTACACATAGCATGCAGGTCAACTAAAGTCCAGGGCACAGGATGATCTATTACAGACTAAATGAAGGCACCACATTGGACAGTTAGTTGAACATGACAGCTTCAGTAAAAAAGGAACGAAGGGGGAAGCCAGCATCAGCGATGCCCCCCGTCCCGCTAACGGCACATCTGCACACATAGAGCTCTTCTGATGATTGTGGAGATTGTCGTGATGATACACTGCAAGGAAGACAGAAGTCTGTTAATGTTTCTACGGTTTCGAACTTTATTAGCTAAAACGATTTTACCGTGCGACCACACTAAATTCAAACTTCTGTTACTGTAATTAGATGCGCCTATCGTGATTTACGATGCTACGCTCTGATGTTTAATACAACCAGTTTAATTAGCTATTAATATATTTAAGTCGAATTCATCAATATGCGTGTGTATATGTTTGAAATCTTACCGAGATTTATTATTTTAAGAGAAAAAAGACAAAAAAAGAATACGATCCCATTTTAATCCACTTCTCTGCATAGTCCGCCGGTGATGTAACATAATAGCAAGGGTTTCGAACTTTCTACTGTTATTTTGGTGTTTAATATACAATCTAAAATTAATTGTAGAAACAATACTCCTGTTGATAGTGAGTGCAGCCCGGTAAAGGGAGAGCCGTTTTGTTATAGACACAGTCAGACTATTACTTTCACACCCTTTCTCCGTCTATCTAGGTTGTAAATGGTCTCATGATAATCTTGGGAATTCTGCGATAGGATTGAGCTTTTGGCTCCAAGCGAAAATGGTGTTTCAAACCTTATGCAAGCAATAATAGTAACAATATTTTTATGCAAAATTTAGGAAAGCATTGAAACAAGTAAATGTGAGAAAATTTTAATTTCGAATTGTTTGTTTTTTGGCAGTTGGAGACGGCGCTTTGGGGGAACATGGTCGACGTGAATGTGCGATACGCAGCCCCATAAATACTCGATATTTCACTTATCTAACGGCATTCTATATCGAAACTAGAACGTCTCACCTAAGTCCTATGTCACCTTGTCGGATTGCCCACCTGATGACTCATTCAGTGATAAGCAGCAGTCGCGGTGCGATTCCTGAGAAAGGCTAGAAATATACAACTAGGCAAAAGCCTTTATATAATCTTGGTAGGATATTGTAACGTGTCATCGATCTAATGAAAAAATATTAGATTACAACCAAAATCGTCACTGAAGTATGTACAGAGGTAGCCCCGATTCCTTCCGAGAATGGCGTAGTGTTTTGTACTTAAACGCCACAGTGGAATAAAAACTGTAATTGTTTGGCTCTAAGTTACTAGATGATCACTGAATCGTCATCGGCGTTAGCGACAGGCCTTGCTTTGGGCCGGAAATTACCTACGTGTACAAGTGTGCTTCAGGACAGCCGTTAAAGGCACAGGGGAACGTCATTCGTAATCAGAAATCAAAATGCTTTTGTAGTGTGGTTCGTTAGAAAGGAAGGCGCAACAAATTTAGCTTGTCTAGATTTGGAATGGATCTATATTGAAGGATTCTTAAAGCGCTTATGTTTGATGATTGCCATGCCTCTGTTTTGTTCAGTTGTAGCTTGGTCTGCATTGAATATCGGGGGCTAACTCGCGCTACTACGTTTATTACTATCATTATTTATCGTTGCTATATGTAGTTGAATAAAGGGGGTTATGTTTATTGTTTGGCGCTGCTATTCGATTGGTTTATTCACACTCAGATTATATTTGAATTTGTTTGGTGGTACCGTTTCCAACGACATTCTATTTAGATCCATGATATTTTTCATATCTCAGAACTGGATCAAGTTGGAAAAACTGCAGCCTAAAAACAACGATTATCATAAGCGTCATTAGTCGTATAATGTATCTCGGATGTATGTATACCAAATAGAAGAAGACTGTAAGTAATAATAAAATTGTCAATAATAAACGTATAGATATTGTTAGAACAAAAGTTAAGATTATCTTCAAATGGAACCAATCGTTGAGCTATTTAGATGAAACGTCTGTCAGTAACGGTAGACGTTGTCCGAATGTTCTTACGCAGATCCAGAGCAGACTGGCCAATTGGGCGGAGTACCCGTCAGGCAGAGAGTTGACACCCTAACACAGATATAAGTTAAATACAGATTACTGATACAGATAATGATCGCTTAACGTTGTTGTTTCGTAAGTTGCACTCGTGCCCCCTGAACAGATAGTTCTCGACAAACGCTTAGAAATTCATTTAACAAAAAAGCTAGTCATATTAAACATAAATCCCTTTGCCATAAAAAACAATTCTTACGTTCCCCGATTTTTCTCGCGAATATCACATTGGATTGAAGAAGAAGAGCTAACGTCAAAATCTACAAAGGTATTTTTTTTATATATTTAAATATAAAAGAAATATTATTACTTCACTAAATATGCATTATTTCGATCAATAACCTTGTCCCATTTTTTTGATAGCAGTACAATCCCATCACTGTAGAACTTCTGTGATTCCTGGCCAAACAATTTTACAAGTAATTTTTACATTCGTCCTGAAACTAAACGACAACTATTAAGCTTTCAGAGTGAACGCAATTAAATTTCCAAAGTGGATTTTTTAAATTTCTGCCATATAGCTAATCATGTATATGCTCCGACAGTGTCATATTGAAAGACGACGCCTTTTGCTTACCGGTCTATACCAATTTTTCTCTTACTGTAACCTTGTTAATTGTCGGCAATAGAAATTTGTATCAATCGTCCCCCGCGGGGGCAGTAACTCAGCTATGCACGATTCCTTACCTATTCCACAAAACATAAGGTCTGCTTGGGCTTTTCCACAAACAAGATTTTTATTTATTTATTTTTTTCATCTGAACATTATTGTTGTATGTGAGCCATTTTTTATCATCTGTGGTCGATCGATTTGAAAACACCTTGATCTGGTTGGCTTTTTGTAGAGTTTCGTTGATGAAAATACGACGATCGAGTATATTTATTTACGTCAATCCGTGTGGCAGCGAAGCTTTGAGACTTTTTCTTAGTCAGCTTTCTTCAAATCGCTTAAAGCTGTTCGGTGGTGGATGTTTAGCTCTCCTGCTCAGTTTTCGCAATAGTTTCATCAACTTTTACCCTAATTGGACGACCACTACAAAGAACACCTTTTGCATCGAATTTTTCAGGGATGTTTTGTCCGATAACGCATCTTTTTTTTTTTATAAGGCATTTGTGCGGATATTCCAACAATTTCAACATACTGTCAAAGTGCTGACTTTCAACGCTGGCTTGACACGAGTCGTATCAGCTGACTTGGAAGCCATCTAGCTGAAGATGGTCAATACTCTTTTGACAACTATATATTATATTACTTAGTTATTTTTGAAACCAGTAGGTTTATTGGTATGAACAGATTAGAAAATCCATAAGCTATTATTATTTCTTGGTTAGATTAGATGGTGTTCATCATATCATAATAGCATTTACTTATCTTTACTTACTACTTATGTAGAATTTATAATATGACAATTAACTAATTGATCCAAACGAGAGACGAAACGTCGCTTCGAACAGAACGGCTTGACAACGAAAACCTGGGCAGTTCACCGTGCGATTCGTTGCGACACTTGACAATACACAGACGGGGCACACATATTCAATAGACAAATTAGGAACAACTGCCCTCTATTTACTTAAGACGATCGAACCGTTTTCGACTGGTTAAAAATCATCTTCTGACATGACGTAAGCCGATGTGGCTTTCGATAACTGCTTTATCTGTGCGTTGTATTAGAGGACTTCTGCTGTACATACTTCCAGAGAGATCTCACTTTGCGTCCTAATCTACGCCAGAGTTACAGATTAATCTTAGTTCTAGTTGAATACTGGGTTGGGCGCATGTACACTTCTCATTCGTACGCATATGAGACAGGCTGGTGCTTGTTAGTACTGATGATGATAGCAGATTTTGCCGACTTTTCCTCTAAATATTTGTTTTGCAATGACAGGTGTTCGTGACGTCAGCAGTTCGGATAGCACATAAATCAATCTAAATTGATTATCAAAGCAAATGACCAATATAATAGTTACTTTTTTAATACGTGGCTCTGAGGGCTAAGATCGTGAGGATCCCGCATGATAGAATAGAGCTAGCATTTCCCTTATAAGATAACTGTGTCACTTAATCACGTCAGTTAAAAATCTCAGGCGCAACTTCACGACGCCTAGAGCCGTAACGTAAAAGTGGCAAATCTTTTGTCTACCAAAGCATTCAGGGATCGCTTGACGGAGCCGATTGTTCGGAGAGACTCTGGTGTACAGGAAACGCCGCATATATGGTTCCCATTGCTGAAACTGGAAGACCATTTTTTGATTATTGGCCAAGTGAACTGCTCGCAGCAACCGTACAAGCACGGTTTACATATTCACGGCGTAGGAAATTGTCTTCTATATATGTCAGATATCTATTTTATTTCGCATTAACGTGAGTGAACGCAATCAAAGTGTCATCTCGCGCCAAAAGTTCTGACTGCTCTATTATCGTTCTCGTTATGGGCTCTTAAAATTTTTCTTATCAATTCTTATGTCACTTTACCGAGTGAACGGTTAGGCCCAAGGACTATTAGCGAGCTCCTTTACGGCGGCTGGATTGTCATTGGGAACATACTAAACGTATGCCATTTATAAAGCCTTGTGCCCGCTATCTCTGCCACCAATTGGTATTGACCTCATCTCGCCTTCCATTATCATCGCCGCGTCGCAGTCGAAGGTGGCCACGCTTTCTCATAGCCAGCGTCGTTTACTTCTCTGAAAACAGCAACCACTCCTTTAAAATACATCGGCACGACGCGATCGCATTAGCAGCGGGTGTAGTACTATCGTAAATGTTACCCTTTCCCATCCACCCACCAGCGTCTCGATCGCACCCCCATTCTCTAGTCGCCTTCGCCTCTCCCTCATTCCCCCGCTCTCCTTTACCTCCTGGTGGCTCGACTGTTCTTAGCAGACGCTCGTTCTCTGATCGTCTAATGGTCTAGGAGAGTTTAGTATAAGACTAGGGGTGAACCAGCACACTCGACAAGTATCGCTCATATATATGCATAGAATAACAACGGCTTTGGTGATGGCTGAAGGTGGAGGTGCCTGTTTGTTCAGAGTCATCGCTGTCCTGTACTAGGACACGGTACATCGTGTGTAGCTTGGCGGTTTACCTACCCACCAATGACAACATCAACCTCTACTACTACTGCAACGTTCGCTGTACCCCCGCCTGTAGTAGCAATAGCATTGCTGATATCCAGTATTACGATCACGAAAGCACAACGGGGAGCAGACTCACCAACAGCAGCAGCAGCTGTCTCCCGTAGGCGCTCGACGCTCTATCTGTCTCTCGGCCTAGCACCGCTGTTGTTATGATCGTCTCTGCCTCATTTTGCTCTCTCGACTAGTTCAAACTGTTGACTAAACGACGATATCTCCAGTCAGGGTTGCCGTGGCACAGTGTGATCGACACCGCTACCGCCGTCCACTGCCGAATGTTGTACTTTTCCTTTTGCCTCCTGATCCTGAGCTCGCAACAGCTGCATATTATGATGATGACGACGACGATGAACAGTGCGGCCATGTTTGTTTGAGAAGGGGAGATTCTCCCATTAGAGCTCTGTTAAAGCAGAACTGAACCGTTCATTACTTTGCTTCTTGCACCGGACTTTACGTTACGGCTATAACAAAGCGACCCACGGAGGACGTCGTAGCGGTGTAACGTGCTGGTCGTATATTAGCACAGCGTCAACACAACGGCCATAATCTACTGTGAGATTTGACTTAAGCGCCCATTTACTCTGTTTACCGTTATAGTGGTGAAATAGGTTAACGAGAATTTAGGCGAAATGGACTACCCGAATGCAGATCACGGAATAATGCTGGACTCTTCATTTGAAGTTAATGCAATGTAGGCAGTACAGGAATCGAAAAATGAACGATCAAAATTAACTGTCAACGACGGAACGACACTTATGTGAGATAAATGTATTACTAGGAGAGGCGATGAGACAGAAATAATCGCTGATTGTCGGTAAAATAGAGACAACACAGTAAACCGGCCAACGCGAGAGAGCATTTGTCCGTTCCGTCATTATCCTCGACTAACCGATACCAAGACCATTGCGCTTTTATCTTAAACTCATTAAACATTTCTCTATCGAAACATTCGATGTTAGACGTTACACACTCGGCGGAAGCTCTTCGTTGTAGCGCTGCGGAGAGACCGAAGTGCACAGATCAACGGTAAGCGCAAGACAGATTGGCGCAATTGGGCTCCCTTAACTGAGTCACGAAGCTTCCATTGGCTCCAAGAAGGGAAATACCCAATCGCGAATGGCTAACTTCTCATTGAAAGGAGCGGGACCGAGCAGGGAACACAAGCAGTAGACGTCATAAAATTTCTACAAAAACGTGATTAAATGGAAAAAAAAATGCGTATAGAGTTATGTACATATAGAGAGAGAACATATAACTGACGAAAATCCTCGATGAGTTTCGCGATCTGTGCTCGATCTATTCGTTATACGATCTTACCTTTCTTTTGCCCACTGCACCTCGTTCCCGTACAGCGTCCGCTGGTGTGGCTCCGCTCACGTGCTACGACGCGCTATTGGCTCAATGCGGCCATACATATATGTGTGCATTAACGCATGTGCGTAAAACGGAAAAAACAAAAAGTAAGAGGCGAATCCCGTAATCACTCCGAATTTACTAACCGACGACGCACTTATGAGGAAACTGATAGTGTACATCTCTTCAGATACGCTAGCAGAGTGAGTTTCTCCTCGTGCATCTCGTTACAAATACCAAGTAGTGGACCACTCAGGACCCGCTGCTATCGTCGTCGGATCGATCCAGCTCTGAGAGCAGCTGTGATCGTACTAATAATTGGTGGAATTTGGGTTTGGGCATCTCATTTGTCATTAGGTTTTGTTCTTTGGAGTGATATTGTGTCACCCTTCTACATCGACGGCACGAAACAGAAACGTCACAGACAACTAGGTCCTGTGAGCGAAAAATGAGAATTGACTACATTTTTAGTGAGCGATTTAGTGTCATATTATAATATTTTGTTCCCTATTGTCCTGTCTGATTGTGATTTGACGTGTGTGCGCGCGTATGTGTAGCGTATCGTCGTATATCTTGTCATCGTAATTTCAGATAATTTCTACCGGAGTTGTATGTTGTAGTCATCATCGTACAATGATTTTTCACTATTATTGTCAGTAAAAATTATTCGTGCATGTTCGTTTGTGGTATCCTCGTCTGGCGTAATAAATTTTGCCGTCCTCGTACATAAAGTATAGCGTATTCAGGTTGTAGTCAGGTTGTTATTGCCACTATCACAATGTCAGCCCGTGAGCGTCGGTGCGGGCGTATGTGCGTGAGGCAAGCACCGTGAGGTTGAAACAGCCTATTATCAAATCGATTGCGAACCAGTCAGCCACTGTCAGAAACTCAGGTGGACAAACGAAAAGACCGGTGGCAGCCCAGATCCACCGACAGTGACCTCTGTGGTTTAGAATTTTTTCGCTGGCGGTAGTGGTGGCAGTATTGCCCCCTGCGTCTGATAATATCCGTCTATCGATCGCGTGTGATTTTTCTCATTGTGTGACGCCGTCGTCCGCCCTCTCCTGTACGTGTTACGTGTAGTAACAACACATGGGCTCTAATCGGGAGCGTGAGAGCCGGCTCGAGCAAATGTCGGCCTGCGAACTGGAGTCCGCCTGCTAGCCCCCGACCGGGCAGGCCGGGGTGCCATCTGGTGGCAACCAAACGGCCAAACTATCTTCTGTCAAGAAAATCATGTCAGAGGTGAGTTAAAAGCAAGAAACTCAAGTAATAACTAGTTATAAATATGAAGTATATATAGTACGAAGTTGTTACAGCTTGTACAGCACATACGCTCAGCTTTTCGCACATATGTGGAAATGCTCCGTCGTCCTAGGCCACCCCATTTCTGGCAACTTAGCTAAGGACAAGCTATCATCGAAGCCATCTTCGTACCGGTGATTTGTATTTGTGCTTCACCTCTCTATTAAGTAAGACGTTATACTAAGCAGATTGACGTGTTAAAGGCCACGCATTGTTATTTAAATGCGTTGTATTGTTGTAGTTATTTTTTTAAGGGATATATCGAGATATATTATTGGTTAATGCAGCACTGGCAGTATAGCTTTGAAATCTCGCAGCGTAGCGTTGTCACTAAGGTATCCTTAGCCCAATTGGAAGTACCTTCTATGTAAATAATAATAATAGTTAGTACAGACAAACGAGAAACGAGACACGTTGCTCAAACCTCAATGATCTCAGGTAATCAATAGATCAACCGTTGATCAGTTGGATTCTTAAACATTAGCTTCCGCTTAAGCAGCAAATTTCATCACTGCGTGGATGACGTCCGCTGTACAAACGACGGCTGTGATACGCAAAAGATCGTTCGAGCAAATTTCAACGATTCTATATGTTTCTCTATAAATACAAGTCAAAATTGCAGGTGAAAAGGATCATATATGAAAAATCAGGCACTTATCATCATTAGCATCACCATCACCATTCTAGACTAGAGCAATCAGTTAAAATGTTCATACAATATCAACGAACCCTATTCGTGTTTCCAGCTGATTCATAAGTGATGCTAAAAGGTGACACTAACTTAACTCGCAACTTCTCAGCGACAAAAGGTTTTTTTGAGGATAAATTTTGCTGTCAGCGAAATTGTATCGTCGATTTACCTCTGACGTCTCAGAATCCACTGAAACCGTTCTGGAACCGTGAATCGGTCCAATTCGTTACACACGATTGCGCAATGAAAGCGAGAAAAGGAAAATAAGTAGTAAGGTTTCGGGGGGTCGAAGGTTCAACAAACGAGTGATAGGGGGTAAGAAGCAAAAGGAAAAAATGAACATAATCTTTGGGCACAAACGTAAAAATTAGTCACATTTGCGTTCACCTGTATCGCAGAACATCTCGTCCTGTCATCATAGGAGATGGCGCACGGACAGAAGGAAGAATCCACGGCGTCTGTATACAGCTCCAGAATTGTCGCTTGACAAGGATGTACAAGGCACGGATTACATTTTGAGTGGGTGTTGAAGATTTAAAGGCGGTCAGCGAATAATAAACGTTTGGCATTCGGCTCCTATTGTGACGATTTTTTAGAACGAACATCGTTGTCATTGTTTTTAATAACGAATAATTAAAAAACCAATAGAAAAAACCCACTTCGCTTACTCGGTCGATAACATGAGTACCCAACCCTAGGGCTCTTGTTCTAGGAAGGTCGTTATCCGTTTTACGCGGGGTCGAGTAAGCCTGTCGCAGCACATGCGAAAAATATATATTAGTCACGACTAGTTATGTAGGTTAAGAGTTTGAGCGTTCGCTGGGTTCACCATGGGCTTAATTTGGGCTGAGTTAAGTTCTGTCAAAGCTATTATGCTAATAGCGATTATAAAGGCTAGAGTAGTTCGGGAAGTAGCCAAACCTGCAAAATGCGTGCTCGTTTCAAATTGCAAAGGCATGGACGGCGGCAATAATGTTTTATTGGTATATACGATTGTTTTCGTACGAGCGAGCTGAACAGAGCAGTGTTTACACAATAGGCCTAACGAGTGTACAGCTCTCGTTGGTAACTATTGTCTTTCTACTCTTCGGGTTAACTTATAAAAGCAAAAAGAACTAAAGAAATAAAGTTAACGAAGTAAATTGGGTAGTTCGAACGTTGGGTGATTCGGGTATTGGCCAAGATTAAGTCTTTTATCCGTGTGGCGGCAAATTTGATACGATCCTTAGATTTGAACCAAAATCGCAGTGATTGTTTCCTCTTCGTTTGCTCTTATTAGTGTGGCCTTTATCATTTCAATATAAAGTTGAATTCGAATTAAGGTAGTAAATACGTAAGAGTGACCTCTAATTTAGCTCTTCAAGCACTTGTCAAATACAACTATGCCGCTTGATCGAGCATATAGACCATGAGCAATCTCGAATGACGTTGAAAATTCCATTATAAACGAAATTTTATATTCGACTTATCTTACGTACTGTTTACATTCGTTCAAATTAATTTATGTATGGGGGTCGTCCGATACAAACATTCAGGCGCACGATGTCCTCATACGAGTTACCTCGTAACTAAACTGCGAGGCAAAGAACAACCTCACTCTAGGTCAAACCGGCTGATGCATAGGTGTCCTAGTGACATTCTTGTCAAGAACATTGGCTGAGGAGAACCTGTCATAAGTTGCCAAAATAATGTCTGCTAGCTTATCTACATACGGCAAACTTTTTTCCTTATCTTAAAAGGTGTTTTTCGCTTATCCAAAAGCCTAGAGGAGGAAGGGCAGGCGACTTATTCTGTATCACTGTTAGAATAGAAAAGAGAGACTAACCTCTTGAGAATGTACATTCCGTTTGTATACACTCGATTTCTGTGTGATAAGTATCATACTTACAATAATCATAATTGAATAATTTTGATAGAACTACTGATAGTCACCGGGTTACTAGGGGGCCTACGGCTAATTGTTCTCCAACTAGCTCGGCTACTAACATACGATGTGCGAATT
Source organism: Varroa jacobsoni (assembly GCF_002532875.2). Lineage (NCBI taxonomy): Eukaryota > Metazoa > Arthropoda > Arachnida > Mesostigmata > Varroidae > Varroa > Varroa jacobsoni. The sequence continues at coordinate 209,767 of NW_019212968.1, read as the reverse complement.
ATAAATTAAAAAAAAAAACCCTATTATTTTCATGCTAGCTGTGGGTATCACACATCGCACTTCGATCTTGCAGATATATGGGAAGGCTGAGACCCAGTCCACATAAGTCAACTGGTAGGTCCACCGATTGTGATCTATATAAAAAAAAAAAAACTTAAGTTACTGGAAATGTGCTCGCTAGACAAAAACAGAATATTGAATACCAGGGCTCGAGTATATTACGCAAACGTACCTATATCATTGTATGCTATAGCCAGTGTACGACAAGGCGTAGCGCACGCCTTATTACAATCTGGTCTCTTCTGGACTGCCAAATGGATAAAACTGGGTTATGTCTAGTCGATGATTATTATCAACCGTGATTGATTTTCTTCGTTGCTAGGGGTGATAGTAGCACTGACGCACAACAACGAGCTACAAGCGTAACCTGCCCAAAGATAAAAGTACCTACTGATCACTTGACCTTCCCGTCTCCGGCTGCGTCAAACGATCAGATACTGTTTTAATCTCTACGGCAGTTCCGTAGTGCAGACACAAACAAATGTTGGAAACGCGTTCGATGTACCCTTTGGCGACGCAGAAGCTGTGGTTCAGAGAACTAGATGTCCAGCTGAAGTATATCAATGGTTAGTGATCAACCGTGGATCAAAAACAAATCATTTTAAAAACCAGATTCGTCCTTTCGGACGTTCCATGGCGAGCTAAATGTCTTATTTCGAGTAGCTTTAATCATTTAGAGGGTACATTACCGAAATATGGTAATTCTACAAGTCATTTCACATATCTGTCCGAGTAATGCATTAAGAACTCAAGACGTTGACGTTCCTCAATAGAGATAAGTTAGCCAAGGGCTGGTAAGAGAATTCAATGAAGTATTTAGCAATTTAGTGAGAGGATTTCATATTCCAGCGATGAGCTACTCACGAGACAACGAGAACTTTATGACTCGCTGTCGTCTACACAGATCAGGCCTTGTTTTGTGTCACACATTGCCGTGTGCGCAGTGCGGTGTTATTATTTTATTCCCGACCGGTTCGACCAACTTTCAGATCACGAAGTCGCTTGTCCGGTTTAAGAAGCTGGACATTAATGTGTACGTTGATAGTGAGAGGATTGCCTATTTGCAGGATGAAGCAAACTGATGCATTCTGCATCTTTTCAAATTAGTACTGTCGCCACTTAATTAGTGAATGCACTTCAGTAAGTTGAAGTATAGGTAGATTTCAATTTGTAGAGTATTCTCGATTCAGATAGTGATTCGACATTAGTTAGTATGTCCTGCTAGCCTTAACTTCTTCACAACTTTTTGAACTGGCACGCACAGGCATCGTTCTAGAACTAGAACAAGCAATCAACGTCAGATGTATTTATTGATATCGATTTTCTCTGAAAAAATCAAAATAGTAGACAAAATCTAGATATGTTTTTATGACATGAAGCGGCGACGAGCTTATGAGAGACAGGTCGCAGGCAGATGCGCGAGCAATACTCATTTCATACTGGAAGGAGCCAGCAGTCTGAAGTAACGATGTTTAACAACTTCGCGTACCATATGTGAAAACTCGAAGCATTATTTTTAGGATTATAAATAGCACTCAAAGACCTAAAAGTAAGCAACCGGTACTTAAGTAAATGGTATATCTTTATGCATTTGTAACAAGAACAGAATCACGAATAAGGCTCGAGTATTCATTCGAAACAGATACTAAAAGCAATCAGTTACCAAGCAAGATGCGATATTTTGCTTCGCGCTAGGTTAGCACTATGAGTATGTTATACCCCTCCTTCGAAAGAGCTTCAAAATATCTCGGTTATTTGTATGAATAGATGGTCCAGGCCAGGTACGCTCTCCATGCATGAGAGCGTGAACTAGTTTTCGAGTAAGCGACACAAATCGCTTCTAACTGAAATTTAATCTACCAATAAGTAACGGCGTACGATTTTAGTGTTATTTTATCTTCATCTCATATAGAAGAAAGAACACGGAACATTTACTGGAAAAGCTTTGGCTTTTATCACTATAGTACCTTCTTTAAGCTCTTCTTATGCGTAGAGATTTTTTATTTCGGTCCCTTTTTGGATGTGTGGAGCACAGGCGATATTAATAATAACTCTAACTGATAAATAGGCCTTTTACAGTAAATCCTTCAACTAGGCTAAAAGCAGGGAGAGTGTTTTCCAAAGAATAACATAATAAGGGTTTCTATTTTTGTGGGGAAACTGCACCATTATCCGATTCACCTGACAAAAGAGAATTTAGCACCATCATTTAGGACAAAAGGCCTGATTTTATTTATTCCGTGCGTGAACTTGAAACCGATCACATTGCAATGGCGTCGTGCAAGAGAACCGCCGGACTCTTGACTAAAGAAGTCTGTGGAGCGCACAGCAAATATGGCGCCTCCTTACAACGTTAACGCAAGAGCTCCAGCCATGATTTTTGGCTTCATGCGTTACGATTTAACGGCTTTTATATATTATGTTCTTTTTGCTGATTGTTCTGCTATGATCAATGAACCATATGTATATATATATATATATATATATATATACGTATGGTTCATTATTTATATATTATTATGGTTTAGTTGCCGTTATCAGAGAAATTGGAATCAGTACCTATATGTTTATGTCATGTATACCGTACGCACAGAAGGAGGTGTTCGAATCTTTAACAACAGTACGGTATTGCGGATAAATGTTCAACAGTTGCTATAAGCGCATTTGCACCGTCTGAAGCGGAGTCTGATAGTAAAACAAACATTAAGGGTCGGCCTGAAACAACCGGTGTCTATTAACTAGCACAATCTAAAAGTTCTTGTTTATATATCGATTTATTAGGTTTTACTTCGTATGTTGTAGTATTACTATAGCACTCAGCTTTCTATACTGCCTGTTGGCACATTTTCTCAAAACAATTTATCATATCATTGTCGCTCTAGTCTAAGATCTGATAGAATTTTGTCTTTTTTTATAATGCATTAACAACCGATTCTGGTTTGTTACGGTAGGGAATTGAGGTATGTGCAGGCCGACTGATTGTAATTGTTCGCTTGTGAGGCAGTAAGTTATTGCTACCTTAAAAATAACTAGTTCAAATTGGACGGACCTCGTAGGGTCTCGGGTTTTTCTTCCTCAACCATAGTAACGATTCAACGTCATTTCTCAAACATAAGGTCTACTGCTACATATAAATGGTTGGAAGTTACATTTTCTCATATAGTAGTGATGATTACCATCTTGTCCTGTTCAGGTGAGCTTCACGAAACGCGCGGCTGCGGAACTAAGCCGTTGCTTTAATGGGTTAGCAGTTCGTGCCAAGGCGGGCGCCTCCAACGCTGCTTCCAGTCTCCGTACCGAGCACGCTCGAGTCGGCAGTGGCATCGAACAACGAGATCACTTCCACGGAAAAGGTTCCTCGCCTCCTACGCAACATGGTGGGTAACAGTGTTAACTATACAGAACTAGTATTGCTTTAAGTTACTGTATTTTCCGGAACGCTTCAAAATGCCGTAACAATAGGTGCTTAGTTAGTAACTAATCAACCACGCCCTGGCTCTTTTTCCGCCTTCACAAAAAGGTCTAGTGGAGCTCAGTGCTTTATGGTGTTTCAAAATACATCGTCCACATTCAATATTCGTATACAACTTTTTGTAGTTCTATAACATTTCTATCCACCCGACTCACATTTCCATCATTCTGGAGGAGCAATTTCATCCTGGGAATAAATCACATTCTTTTTTTTTTATTACCAATTTACAATCCATTGACTTCAAACATCATATAACCCTAGTAGATGTTTTTGTGCGCGCTTACCACAGTTATGACCACGAAAACCTCGACCCTTTTCTATTGAACCTTTTATAGGCTTAACATAGGTATTCTTGTCTCCCGGTTAAGGTTTCGCATCTTGATTCAACCTTATAAAAGTTGGATCACAGAGGTAGTAGGCTCAACGGCCAGAGTTATTATGAATTCTAAGGCGTCAAGCCGTAAGTAGCTCGATTCTACTAACGTAACGGAAGTCTCTTACTTATATGCTGACTAGAGCATTGGTCGAACTTCGCTTGTGTACCTACGAGCTTCGGCTGTGAACTACCATCAAACGGACATAATTTGTCGATTAGGTATTTTCAAGGGCAGCACTGAAAGTAGTTGTTAAAGCTTGCGGGTTTATTAGTTACGCATGGATAAGCTTCTGAAATGATTGTTAGTTACTATAATTATTACTGTTCAGATGAGCACTACATATATTACGCTGCTACAGTCGACGCTACACATTTTTTTAATACGTCACACACATCTGCATAATTTTCATTGCCGCTTCAGTCCATTGCCCGTGTACTAAATGACTTGCAAAGCTACACTGGTACATTGGCGCAAAATGATCTGAAGTATCCAGAACCGGATAATATTCTATCGGACGTGGGAAGAAAACGTATCGTCTACAAAGTGATGGAAACCCTATCTACATTGCTCGGTATTCGTACAGTCCTCAGTACAAGAACATTAATAGAAAATGCAAAAAGGTGTCGCCTCAGGGTACTCATTCAATGTTAGTATTTGTCTGATACGAACCGAAGATAATTATCTGTGGGGCCCTTTTACCAATGTGTCAAGCTTTGCGTGCGAGCAGGAAACTCACCGGGAACGGGCGCCGTGGAGTTAGCAGGTCGACGTCGCCGGGCAGGAGCCGCTCGAGAACTATGGACGGCTCTGACACGACCGCAGACTGCTCAGGGACTCCTGGAAGATGCTGAGTTTTTACGGAGACTCTTTCTTTATTTCAGCGGGACTGAACGATGTGTACTCGCTCAGGTAACACTGAATGAGCTTAAATGATCCTAATATACTATATATACTAAGGCGCGTTTATCGTCCCAAAAGGTAACTGTGTCGGCTATGAAATATGCGCGTGTCAAACGACTTATAAAAAGAATTGCTTCTTCATGCTAACATTGCACCCCTCATACCCCATGCAAACTCGCGCTAAGATGCATTATTTATTTGATTGTACATTCGCTTGCTTCCGCACTATTTTACAAATAAACATCTGAAAATGAGTACAATTTTGCTTTGGTTATCCTAAGTTAAATTTCCCACCTATTTAATGGCTAAACATTTTGTATATTTGGAGGGTGGGGTAGTAATAGTTCGAGTGTTTCCCCGTGATTCATACCACAGCGGCGGTGTGAGTCACGGGGAAATATGTGTATACATTTAGCAGAAAGCTCCGAAAATGTATTGTTTGCAGGTATGTAAGACATGGCGGGACATATTATACCATCCACGCTACTGGAAGGACTCAATGATAGCAGTGGTAAAGTGTCGAGAGTTAAGAGGTCCAGGTCTTGACGGGGTTCAAGGTAGGTTTGACCATCCACAGGGCGTATGCGGGGCACAGCGACTATGCGCGTATGCCTCGTACTTTATATTTATATTATCAATATTATATTTATTCTAAATAAACGTCTTGATTATATTAAACACAAAGGCAGATTACAGGCATTGATTTATTAGGGTATGTAGGAGGAATTTGGGGTGTACAAAAATAAGTCTTTCACTCAGCATATAATCGTGACGCTAGGATACGTTTCCTTGTAATCTTCAACGAAACGGAAATATACAATAGGAAAAAACGAAAGGCCTATTCGCTATTTGACAAAATGTATTTGTAATGCTTCGCGGAAAATTAAAGATCCAATACAAAATAGATCTCAATGAAACCTGTCGAATTCGAGATAGTATTAGGAATACAATGTGACCAGAGGAGTTTTCATACAACACGTGTACCGTTGCACAGCTCTTGCAGTATATAAAATATAGTTTTAATGCAGGTGTTTGTGTCCTTTGTTTTTGTGTGACAGCACGCCGGCAACTATATGATTCATTAGAGCGGAGAGGTTTCGAAGCGGTATGCCTATTCTACGCGAGTGATGAGGACGTCCTTGATTTCATGCACGTCTGTCCTCAGCTAGCGAAACTCACGCGTTTATCACTCCGCTGCAGTTCATTATCGGATCGCGCATTAGAAGCTCTTGTAGGCGCCTGTCCTAAACTCACATGGTTTGTCCTAATTCTACGATACAATAGAATACGCAATATAAACATAAAAGCTATAGCATTGAATGTCTCTCGCATTACAAACAGAATGCTACAAAACATTGAGAACTTGTCACTATCTATTGTATATATATATACTATGCATCATGGCAGCGAGAACGATAGGAGTTGGTCATTTACTAACCCGTTACTCTTGTGCTTCATAGGCTGGAACTGTTTGGCTGTAATGAGCTTACGGATGCAGGTTTGTGGGCATCTCTAGATGCTCGTATCACGACACTTGCGCTCGCGGACTGCATCAACGTGGCTGATGATACAGTGGCCGCAGTGGCTCAACTCTTGCCAGGACTTAAGGAATTTAATCTACAGGTAGGACTATTACCTACTAATGCTGGCCCAAACTTTCAATTCGTATACTCTGAACCATATTTTAATTAACAAAAAAAAAGCAATGTGTACACATATTTAGATGTGTATTGTTTGGTAGAGGGAGAGGGGAAACGGTCTGTTTAATAACATTTCAAAAAATAATCACGAAATTAATAAAGGTTTGAGTTCTTTGTGGTTGCTATAGTTTATTCATCGACCAAACCTGAGAATAGTTAAAAAAGGAAGGCCGACGTATGGGTGACGACTTGTTATAAGGATTGCTGAGTGTTCCACATGAGCATTTAGATACGAATTAGGACTGGCTGAAATTATATTTTTGGAATATTCTTTTTCAGGCGTATCACGTCACGGATGCTTCGATTGCCTACCTTGGTAAGCAGTTAGAAACCTCATGTAGAGAACAGTGCGGCTAGTTTTTAAAGATGCTTCTCAGCATTAGCTTATAAACAGTCAGCGATCAACATATAGGTTTTCTTTTATCCGATTCAGCCGTAGCTGATTCAGATTGAATGACTTAATTATAGCCTGACAGACTCTGCGAATGAAATTCTATTATCATCGTCGAAAATTTGCGAGACAATCATAATATCAATCTGTGTATACTGCAAATCTTGAAGATAAACATCGTGATTTAGATGTTCCATAATATAGGAAAGTTGTGCATAGTTATTTAGTGGGCCGAGAAACTTAAATTGCTTGAATACATCGTACAAGATGTTATATGTGTTTTTTTGTTATTAACTACATATTAAAGTCAGCGCTCTAAGAGCTCGTCAACAGTTCGGTATTGTCTTGTTGTCGATAATTTATCTGGGAAAATCGGTGGTAGAATACGTTACGTAATTGCCGTTCTGAGGGCACAGAAGCAGTCTCAATCCCACGGAAAACAATTGTATTCCTCGTTCCAGACCGTTATTGGAGCATAGAGATAAAATCGTACGTTGTCGTCGAGTGACCACACTGTAGTATCGGTGGAGCTTCTCAGAAGCTCAAGATATCTAGCAATATTGATCATTCGTTTTCATCATGTAACAACAAATGCTCGTAATGATTATTGCAAGCATGAACATGAGTTCGGATGTACTCGCTTCCGCTAACAAAATCGCTTTGTGGAAATACACAGATCGGTAAACGACCATCCATAAAAGTTTAGCAACGGACCGAACGAGATCGAGATTCCTATCGTTGTCTATGTAGTGCATATAATTACAGTAGCCAAAAAAACGCTATTAAGAAGCCTGCTCCAGATTCGCTGTCAGTCAATGGAAGAACTAGCATAACATAGACAGTCTAGGTTCGAATCCGGACATAAACACACTGTTTCGTGGTGGGAGCTAGCCGTCTGATGTTACGACAATTTTACATATCAGGTCGGTTCACTATTCGTTGTTTCGGCAGTGTCAAGCAGACGGATGCCGACAGGGCAAAGCTGATGGCGCGCAAAAATTGTTTTTCGTCGCAACTAGTCACATACAGTTTAGCATGCCTATAAGAGCTCCGAAAGGCCCAATCTCACACGAAGTATTCGCTGTGAGAGCAGAAATGTTATTATTTGTTTAAGTCCAGCAATTACCAGAATGCATTGTCTTCTAGCTCGTCCCATGTTTCGCCTGACCCTTTCCAGGTGGGTGGCATCGACTGATTTATGTCTCGTCTGCGGGACGATGTGTTTGAGACTTGTTTTTTTACTGGTAATTGCTGTATAAGTTTTCTATAGAGTATACCATACCTGTCTCTATCTATGCTGAAAAAACATTTATTGCTTTCTTTATTGACCTTCAGTGTTTTCATCGAAATTTTTTAGCACGTGGATTGAAAAATCCCATATTGAGTTAACAGGGCGCGCATTGTTTATTCCCTGTTCGGCCCAAAAACTTCACTAAGCGTATCGACTCGTCTTTGTCTTACAATACCAAAGTATGCTCATCGTCTTTGTGATTTCCAATCTACCAATTCATATTCTTAAGAGCATTGCTCTAACAACGATCTTATCTTGCCAAAGGCTACCTTCTCCAATGTGTTTACCAATCTACGACCTGTTCCACCTGTGTTCTCACTTTTAAGAAATAGAAACTGAACCGTTAAGCTTTGATTTTATTAACATTAAGAGATATTTTCGCCTGAGCTAATTATTGTTTGATTACACGTAATAACAGATAGGAAACGACCTGATTGATTATCTCCCGCATTTCGTTTGCTAGTGGCGTATGGCTTTACAATTACTCAGTCTCTTGGACGCGAGAAAGCTAATTTCTGTATATGTTAAACTGAAAGTAATGGCTTCTATATACGTCTGTTCTGATTTCATTGTGCCGTAAGCGAAACTGTATATTGATTTCATGCTGTTAGCAGGAAGGTTTCATGTAGGGTGCGTTTTCGATATCCATCCTGTTTTGCCCTTTACCGACATCAAAAGCTACCAAAAAAAATGACCTTAGATATTTGTGCCGTGTTCAGCAAATACTCTATAATCAAGAGGGTTATTCGAAAAAGTATGCGAAGCTTAGAGATGGAATCTTAAGCCTAGAAAAGCTGTCTATCCTGGTCTGCCATCCGCAATCGATCACCTCGTGAACTAGCCAAAGGGTAATTCAGAGTGCAATTAACTATTGTCTGGAATCTCGAATGCATGAAATTTTATGAGATATTCGGAGCCTGGGGGCGACATGGGCTGTGTTGTACGCACAAAAGAATATGGCTTTTTATTCAACTTCAACAATTCGTCTTATACTACACAATGACGGGTTCCCACACGGAATTATTAATCGTGACGGCAATTGGTTTCTCCACGTTTATTTGAGGCAAAGAAGGGAACAAGTAGTTTCGGAAAGTCTTCGGACGTCTATTCGGGAAGTCAAACCAAATCTCCATCCCAAAAAAAACCATGATATTTAATTTGGTAGAATTGGAAAACTTTATACATCGGGAAATACTTGAGAAAAATCGACAAGGTCGTCGACAAGGATCTGTGTATCGTCCAGTTGCATAGTTTGAATCAGGTTTTTCAACAGGAAGAACCCGATAAAGGCGGCAAGGATAATTTTTTTTTCACAAAGCCAGGTCACATCGAAAGTCGGCCCTGGTACCAGGTTCTCTTGCACTCACCGTATTCTGCAGACCTTGCGTCTACGGATTACCGCCTTCTTCGACCACTGGCTTAATAGTGAAATCTCGAAGTACAGAAGGATGAATTTTTCAGTAAAGCCTTTGACCTAGCAAAATTTTCCGGGTTAGAATAGTGCAAGGATAAAGGTAAATAGTGTAACATAACGTGATCAAATGCTTCTACTATCTTCAACAATATTAATGCTAATCATGAGCTGTTCCTCGTTGCAGGTCCGCGCCAGGGCTCCACTCTAGAGGTCCTCCGCCTACGGTCATGCTGGGAGTTGACCAACCACGGCGTCCTCAATATCGTGCATTCTCTTCCGGCTCTCACAGATCTTTCGCTGTCGGGATGTACCAAAATTACTGATGATGGCGTCGAACTTCTCGCCGAGAACCTCCGCAGTCTGCGCGTGCTAGACCTTTCATGGTTCGTACCTCGACACTTAAAATACTATTTGTAGATAAATATAAAAGTAAATCGATTTAAGTTTAAGGCTAGTTTGTAGTAACTGCAATGGGCAATAAATGAAGATACAATAAAAGTGTGTAAGTGATAATAACAAAACGTCGTTGTATTGAGAATTTATGTGCTACATAAATACTGCAATACTATATATATATGTAACTGCAAAAATAACAGAAGTGAAAAAAAGGGGCGTGGATTTCACCTATCGGTGCAAAAATCTCCCACCGAAAGCTTCATCTCTGCTGCATTTTAGCGACGGCATCTCTTCGTACGGGCATATACCCACCTTTGTCTAATATTGTAATGATTTTTTGTTATTGCTAACTGCTACCCATTGACTTTGCTTTCTAGACCATTAGGGCCGAGGCCGGCTTCAGCAGGAAAAAAATCGACTCGAGTGAATTTATCATACGGTCCTTTTTTAGGCATCGCAAAAAGTGCTATAGTTTTCATCTTTGACAGAATGCTAATGAAGAATAGCGGTTGCAGCTTCGATATGCACAGCCAATTTCGACGTCGTCTACAAGTTCCATAGATTTTACGAACGTTATAACGTGATTCTGGTCAATTAAGTTAAATACAATAGACGAAGTTACTTTAAACTGTTCGACAAATCCACCTGTTTGTTTGTTTGTTTGTCCCATCTAAATCGACAGGTGTCCTCGAGTAACAGACGCATCACTAGAATTTATTGCCTGCGATATGAATGCCTTGCGGAGCCTCACGCTTGATAGGTGAGTTCCTGCTTCTGAGGGTGATGCATGGTTTTTTTGACCTACGGCTACTCGGCTAGGCTCATAAATCTTGTTTTATGTTGCGAGCAACGAAACCCCAAAGACTATATTGGTATGTGATGTGTCCTGTATTTCTCTGCCTTGTCACATGGTGCATATGTTATTATAGAAAATTAGGCCCAGGGGGTCCGAAGTGTATAATAGGAAGAAGAAGAAAAAAAAGGCTTCATTTTACATCAGAATGTTTAAATTCGATTCGTGACTTTTGGTCACATTCAATGCTTCGAGCTGTCAAAATAATATTTCTTAAATATGTTGCCTTTAGTAAAGGCGACCACCGTCAGTTGCATTAATAGAACTAGTATTATTAATTAAGCATCACTTTCAGAAAATTCGACTAGGTAAGATGACGATAGATGTGCCTAATAGAACCTATACATGTGATTTTCTAGGTGTGTGCATGTAACTGACATTGGATTGGGCTATTTGTCGACTATGGCAAACCTATCAGCGCTGCATTTACGATGGTGTTCGCAAATCTCCGACTTTGGTCTTGCGCACCTCGGAACCATGAAAGCCCTGCGCGTTCTTTCGCTTGCCGGTAGCAAACAATTTTCTTGTCTATCAAAACAAAAACTTTTCTAATGAAAACACTATCGTAAGATAATATCGAAAACACTATGTGGCTTGAGGATATAAAAGTAATGACCAAATGGAAATGATATACGAGGTGGTCGTGAAGTTGACAATCGCATTCAGATGGTACATTCAGCTAATTAAAACGGCCGACTCAATGTTCTGCCGTATGAACTTTCTGTCGAGAATGATCGCTCCCTGTATCGAAATCCTAGTCCCTCCCTGCGTTGTAAATTCTAACTGGCTTTCTAATGTGGTCTGCTCTGACGCTATAGGTTGCCACCAGTTGACATCGTCGGGTCTCTCCTCGTTGTGTGCATTGCGTCAGCTTGAGCTACTCGAGTTAACCAATTCTGCAGGGGCATCGACGCAGCTCATTGAATATCTGCAACAGCATCTGACAGGATGTATTGTAATAAAGTGATTAGAAAATCACGAGCGGGACACAAAAGAACAATAGCTTATGATCTTCCTAAGTAGAGGGAAAAGCCTTCGTTGTAAAGGTCATATAGCTGGCAAGAAGGCGCCAAAAATGAAAACAATGGTGTTGTCTGCAAGTGAAAACATCAAGAAAAATATTTTTTTACAGGGCATCTTTTATCGTACCAGGACCGGGCTAAAAAGAATGACTATAGCCGGTCACATAAATTGCCTGGCTATCTGTTTCAAGCCCAAATAAATGTAACAGAGGCGTTAGTCAGATTGTGTCCAAGGAAAAAATACATACATGTAATACAGTTCTATTATCGATTACCGACACTGTTTGACATGACATTTCGTGTGGGCACATGGAAGAGATTTGTCTTCGATTTCAGGGACAACTAAATTCGTCTCATCAAGTTACAATAATGCCGTATTTGCGGCACTCAAGAGTTATACAATATATATATATATATAGATCCGGGCTGGCGCCGGTCCTTGTAATATCACTGCAGTGTACAAACAATATCTAGCAAATAATATATACAAAATGGTGGATATATATATATATATATATATATAATATGTGCATCATAGGTAGCATTTAGAAAACTTCTGCGAATTTCTTCGGGTTTTTTTTTTGACAAATGAGCCGTCAGTTATCGCTTTTATCAATAGTGCTTCTTTACGATGGGAAAGATCAATTTTTGAAGATCACATTTATGATCGGTTAGCAGCTGGATAACACACGAGTTGGAGCCAATAGTGGATCATTTACCTGAGCAATGAAATTAATGACTGCTTTGACGATTGTTTTTTTTCCGAGTACTACCATTTGCTCATACATGTTCTAAATTGAACGTCGCTAAATTAATAATCAGACATCCTGAGTGTGAAATATTCTGCCAGCCACACTCCAATTACTGTCATAGCTTGTTATCAAGACGTGAAATCAAAGTGGCCAGTCCAGCTGAAGTTAATACAACCTGAAAACTTCATGATCGGCCTTCAGTAATAATCGAAATTCAATCGACAGGTTGACGGCCCGAATGCAGATCACCGAGGTTTTTGAAAAAGTAACGGGGTGATACTGCGCTCGACATTAAAAATGCCACTAGAAAAGATCTGAATGTAGACTAATCGAAAGTTCCCGCCAAAGATGGCGAATTCGCTTAAGTTAGAAACACTTCCAGCTAGTTCAGCAGTTATAATCATGTCAAAATTGCATGTTCAGCTAAAAACATATATATATATATATATATACATGTTTGTATAATTTTTTTAGCTCGTAACACAGTGCAGTTAGCAGCATTAAGTTCATGACAATTTACTTTCTAGTCGATCTACGTGTAAAATCATGAACTTACGAGATGCCAAGTTGAACATTCGAAAACAAAGCCAATGAACGTGAGTCAAGCACGAATTCGCATTAAAATTATGTAAAACCTGTATGCCGTATGCTGTTTGGAGCTATTATATTTCTAATGAACTAGAAATTTCTAGCATAGTACGCAGTGAACCTCGTAGTTGTCCTGGCTATTTGTTTTTCTATCCCACAATCCGTAGATAGCGGAACACAAGTATCATTTCAACTCGTGTTGCCTACATATATATATATATATGTATGTACACGTCAAAAATGTTCAGAAAAAGAGCAGGCAATATGAAAACTCTTTTTGATTCGAAACAAAGCATTATTGAAATTGCTTTAAGGCTCTCTTGATGGCACACCAATGGGCCCCCATAACATACCAAGTTTTGACCCTGCCTCCGGAAATCACATTTTTTTAATTTTCGAAAAAGGAAGTTTAAACATTGTTGTATCAGAACGACAATAGCTACGATCGACATCAACTATGGTGTAATTATTTTGAGTCTACGACTAGACTCAAAAGACTAGGTATGGAACATGCACAATTCGGGAAAATCCAAATTAAACAGTCGCAGTATAATTTTGCTCAGAAAAGCTGATAATATCTTTGATAAACTATTCTCTATGCCGTCATGCTTTCCATTTCGTCAGCGTCGTTGAACTTTTTGAAAATTGTCGCAATATTTTGAGCTTGTGATGACTTGGTATGTTGAATCAAATAGATTCCTTAAGGACGATGCAGTAGATATGTGTAAGATAACCAGGATTGCTTTTTCAGGCCTATGGAAAACTACGATATCACAGAGTATCCAGCATCATTTATCTATGAGTGCACAGCGGACTTAATACCATGTTCTCTAATATGTAGCATTTGTTGCGAAAAAAATATCCAGTCGCTCGAGTCGATCATTGCTCGTTGTAAGATAGGAATAGAGCAGTTACTACTGACAGTAATTACTTCCGTCAACTTACGTGACGCTAAAACAAAAATGCGCCACCTTATCACGACTAGCACTATTTGATGGTAGAGGATGTATTTGCTACTACAACGCAAGGTTATTCTTTCTGGGCCTCGAAGACCCAAGACTCAATACACAGACGAAATGCTATGTACAAGCGACAGCTGACAGTATTTCTTTGCATCACAGATCATTCGTTTTAGGCGTCTTTATGTTTGCTAAAGCAAAGGCTTCACAATGATCTGCGGAAATGAAAGAAACAAAGCGTCCAATAGTAATGAAGAAAAAAAGTCAAAAGGACACGAGCTATAGAGCCGTCTGCTAGGCAGACGCCTGTCATGTTTGATGGCGAGGCCCAATGTTTTTAGCTTAAGGCAAGAGCAGTTCTTCGAGTCGAATAATCACAATATATTAATAATGATCATTACTATACTCGTGATGATGATAGCGACGATAATGTTTGACGAACTATACTGTACCATTGTAATATAACATTGTATTCTGCCGTATTGCACCCACGATACCAACAACAACAATAACAACAACAGAATCAGGGCGCAACAATATAATACTGATGCTGATGCAAACAACGAGGATTGTAATTGTATTGTACCTGAATTTAATAGGGCTGTGGGAAAGGGCCCTGCACACCCTCTGAACGTGTACGTGGCACACGTACACACAATTTCACGCACATATACATAGCACTACACGTAAAAACTAGCAATCAGTTGTGCAAACAAAAGAAGGTTTTCCTAATGAGATCGAACACAATTCTAGTATTTCTGATTTGAGTTATCCATATAATATATATAAAATAAAAAATAATTGTTTATCGCGTCTTTTCCGTTCACCGAAATCTAAAGACACAACGAAACTGCAACACGCGAGCATCTCAAACGGTACCTTGGTATTACAGTTGGAAAATAGCTATTATGAGTGTAAAACATTGTCAAATTACAGTATAAGATGATAACCAGCGAGCGATATCACTGATAATTCTAGCTAATCTGTTTTGTACTTACCGAAATTTGTTGCAAGTGAACGTAGAAGAGAGGCGAACAAACGCACAAATAGAAATGGACACGTGACTCCTGTAAGATGGGGGTCAGCATAAGTGAAAAATACCATAATAACAGGTAACGGCAACTAACAACAAACATAGAAGTGTTTGTTCAGGTTAGCTGCTCTTCAGTAGAAGTGCTAACGTTTCCAATTCAGTTAGACAACGATTTCGTTCGTTTATAGCGAAAAGATCGACATTGAACTCGCTGTTGCAAGAATCTCCTGCACTATGTCATTTTTATGCTTGTATACTCGTACTAATCTTACTACCATTCATAGCTGACTATAATTTACCGGCTTCCACACAATGATTGTTGACGTTCCGACGACACAACAAATAACAGCGAAACTCGCATCATTATTATTATTAGCACGCGCGTGCATGTGGTATAAGCTAACGACAAGCTTGATGGAGTCACTGATCAATCAACGAGGATATTGGAAAATTCACAATTTGTACAAGATAGAGTGGAACATTTGTAGCGATCCGTAATATAATTAACTGATGAATGAATTACGTGACGGTATGGTATGAAGAGAGATTACGGCCATAGAAGCTGTATAGGCAAAAGGCAGACGTTCGACGACCAAATGCATTCATTCACCCGTATCTCGTACAGCAGCTGCCTATGCTGATCGACGAAGATCTACTAGACCACGTGCTACGAGCAGTACCCAGCGAACTTACATGCCAGATACGTTAAATACATATATATATATATATATATATATATAAGAAGTTTTGACATTTATCAAGAAGATTATCACACTAGCCGTAACGATCCAGTCTAGCCCATCAAAATCGGAAGAGTTCTTTGTCCTGTTTTCAGCTATAGGGGAGTATAGGGATGTACGAACTAATCCGTACGTAGTGCAACTTGGCTTCACTATGCAATCACGAAGGATACTACGAAACTGACCAAGTCTTATTGTGGCAGACTATGCGAATTCGCTTGCACTTCATCTACAATAGAGACGGAGGTGTGGCCCACAAGTCAGAGAGAAAAACCCAGACCAGTGTATTTTGTAGGAGATAAGCTTTATAGCCAAGTAGTGCAGGGGTGACCATGCTATTGAGTACGAAGTGTTGTCCGCCAGACTTTTTGGCCTTCCGATTTATTTTTCTCGATGGACATCGAGATCCGTTTTAAAACAACTCGGCTTCCAAGAATTTCCCAAAAGCTAGATGGTGTTTCATTCATTGCGTTTTATTTAGGATACATTAGAATTTTGGCACAGAAGGTCGCCAGAGTTCTAATGCACTAGCGGGGCGGATCAGGCGCTTGTGGCCTAAAATCACGTCATATAGGATACATGTGAGCGCGCGCAGGGAAATGCTTGTCAATAATAATAAATACTCTGTAAATAGCAAATAGATAACTGAATTATATATTTCTGGGAGAGAATACCTTTTTTCAATGGGTATTTTTCTATTAGCTTTGTTTTGTATCAGATGTGCCTCTAGATATAAGTTGAAAACATAGATATCCATCGCCGTGCACATGCCAGTTTCTAACAGAGTACTCGTGTAAGCGTGGCACTGCTAATTAGCTTCACGGTAAATTTAAGCCGTTCTGCTTCTGACTGAGCAGAATTCGATTCGCAGGAGGTAATAAACAAATTACTGTTTGTTCGTTTCGATGAGAACAGTTTGTGCTTTTGTATTTTTCAAGTAATATCGAAACACGCCATTTTGTCCTCTGAATATTGTCTCATATAGGGGCTATGGTTCTTTTATGGTCTAATTTTAGTAAAAACATATTGTAAACGTTTTCTTTTGTAGCATATTTTCGGAGTGGATCCATATAGCATGTGAGGCATAATACGAGACCTGCGTAATTCTGTTTACGCGTTTACCAGACAAAGTACGTTGACGCAGAGAGCCTGCGTTATTGGTTTTTATTAGATCGTTCTTAAATTGCTTCGTTGCTGGAAAGTGCCCTCCAAGCAGTACCTTTTCGAAGCAAGATGCAGATTAGTTGTACCAGTACCAAATAAGTCTAACTACCTTCTGCAAATCGAAAAGCCTCGTTTTCAGTTTGAAGCATAGCCATCTAAATAAAAAATATTATGTAAATATACATAATCATAACAGCTGCCTATCGAACTCGACCAGGTATTACGACCAACGACAACTGCGTCGCATGCCGTCTTTCTTCGCCTTTGTCCACGATGAAAAGTGTTTAATTCCTAGAGACGACTATGAAGCTCTGCCATAAATGACATAATATTTATGTAAGGAAATTGATCTAGGCGTATAAAAGAATAGCAATAAACACTTTGATGAATTTTATGATAAAGGAAATCAATGCCTCCACGTCCTCCGAGTCCATCTTGTTATTATTCCGTAAGCTATCAATATCGATCTGCTTCATTATAATGCTTTAGCTGTAATGTCGTCAACGCCTCACAGAAACTTATCTCAATTTCTAGGATTCTTATGAATCCACTTATTAAAATATTAGAGCAGTTTTTTTGTAATAAGGTTATTTGTAAATTTATTTCCTTTTTGTTGTTTATATTGTACCTTGTGGAACCTTTTTAAGCAGGCTTATATAGACACAATATATATCTTGCAGTGTTAAAGCAGCACAAGGTGATTTCTGTAGTAATATTATTACTTGCCTTCGGTTTGGGTATATAGCAATTTGTGTAAGTAATAGAAAAAAGGCTTAGAGAGAAAAAGATAACCCTGTGGGGTACAGAAGTTCAGATAACTGCTTCGTCTGAAAATCATAATAACAGGCGATCCATACATGAAAACTAACGCCTCTGCGGCGGTGTTCTCCGCTAACAGCAAGTAGAATGAGCATGAAATGTTTATGAGTAAGCATGATGGAAGTGGTCGCCTCTCGATTAGTATCGAACTAGTTTAGCAGGACGTGCAGAACGCCCAAGAAATAAAATTCTGACCCACAATTTTTAGTCATGTGGGACGGCTTTACGAACTAAACGTCGTTTTCTCCGTTTGGAACCGGTGGAACTTTTGCACCAGATACTGTGCCAACATCTGATAGAACATCGCTACCAAGTGTAGTATCTCAAGGAAGACCCTGTCAGTTTACTATCACATTTCGTAAAGTTATACTTTGAGATTTGCCTCTGATAGATGACACCCCTCCTGTGGAAAGCTTGTCACTAGTAAGCGGTACGCCCGTACCTGATAACATCTTTCTAGCTCAGCCAGATAGCCTATGTCCCCACAGGTAACTGGTATTCAACAAGCGGCGCACTCGACTAGGTGAAGTATTGCTCGAAAGATAACTTTCTCTATTCACACAAACACTTTAATCTAGATTTTTGTTTCTTGGCTACCCTCTATGTGCCTGGAGTACCTCATAGCTTCCGCTGCTGAAATCTTTTAAACTTCCCTGTTACCAAAGAAGGCGTGAGATGGATACGCTTGGCCTCGTTTATACCTCCAAGCTTTTCTCCGGACTGTTTCTCCGGACTTCTCCTCCTACAGGAGACTTCTCTCTTCCAAACTAGCGATCTTTGGCGGTCTCCTCTAATGCTAGCCTAAATGTCCATCTAGGCTAAGAGGAATATTTGCCCTTAGCCTAATAGCTAGGCAAAAAGGACCACCCATCTTAAAGGTCCGCTAACTTACTGAAATGTTAATGTGTGATATATTTCTTAAGCAGTCACGATAGCTTTCATGGGTTCTGCAACGGGATTGCGCTGCATCCCAATACTGTTTGGGTTTGGACGCCTTGTCTATTAGTCCAAAACAATGATTTACTTTTTTCTAATCAAAACGACTTAGACTAACTCACTATTTTTCTAACACATACAGCTTCTATAGAGTGTTATAAGATGGGACAGAAGCTAGCGGGCTGTTTATTGTAACGGGTACCCGTTAAGCCATTATTTTTGGTACAGTCAGATAAAAGTCACTCTCCTATTATGACAGAAACAGAAATTTCGTTCTCGTAATATAAGCGAGCACAAAGCGTTATTCCATGCGTCTGACGAACCCTCACCAAAATTATATAAATTTATGAAACTGTTTGTCGATAGCGTTGGCGGTCATTATAGGCCTTGCGAAAAAGTCGGCAGAGCTTTGCATATGTTAATATGGAAAAGCCATAATAACATTCGACTATAAGGATCGAAAAAGGGCACAGAAAAACACTTCTGATGGTCTCGGATTGTTTTATACAGATGCCAAAGGCTTCCTTTGAGGTAAGATTGTCTTCCGCCATTCTTCGCGCCTCTTGGACGCTTTTGCATTTTTTGGATCTTTGTATTTAGTCCTGCTGGCAGTTCAAAATTGAAATCCACCGCGGCTAACCGGTAACGTGCCTTAGCGAGATCTCAGCGATTCTGTACCAAATAATGCCGGTTCACTTATGGTTAGTGCGAAAAGTTATTTGTGAATTCTGTATGTCAATAGTTTAGGCCTTAACTAAAGCCTTAATCGTAACGAGTAACGGTTTAATAAATAAGCAGATCCATCAGGGATGTTTTCGCTAACATATGCAAAAATGCTGTCTAAATATGTTATTTTTAAACGCAACTTACTTATAGACGAGCGACGTCACTCCCTTCAATAGCTAGTGCATTGTAGGCCGGTAAGATGTTGTAGGACAGATGCTTCATCTATGTACTCTTTTTGTAAACGACAATAAAAAATTATTTGATTTATGTGATACTCAGTTTCGCCACATCTTCACCAATAGGGTAATAGATTTCGGTAAATGTTTCCTACTGACTATATTTAACAGTGGTGGTATTCATCTAATTTAGGGTCCGTTTTCGAGATCGTCCCTCTCGTGGAATTTTATTTATTATTTGTCAGGGATTGTAGCGGTAAAGGTGGGCTGTCTTCTGGTGATTTGTTCTCTTGAATCTGAATGAGTTGCTTGACAAGTGGCAAGGGCTCAGTACTGGTGTTAATGCAAAGAAAAATACAAAAACCCAAATAATTTGCTTCTACATTTAAACGTACGGCAACAACACTGCACCCTTATTAACACCGACAGTGTCGAAAAATACAACATATTCGCGGTCGCCATTGTTAAGGAGCATTATGATGACATGAGCATTGCACGTACGTTTCAATATGTTCTGCGGCTTAGTGGAGTAACTACTCTTGTTGTAGTTTGTTGTTGTTCTAACAACAAATAGATGTGACACCAGCTAACATACATAAACGAATTTATGGATTTTCTGTTCACGTTCGCTGTTACTACTATAGGAAACTGGTGGTACAGCGTGGTGGACGCTATTAACAGGGCCAGTTGTACGGGCCGAGGTAACGTAGGTTTTTGTAAGGGTTGCTTTGCAAAAGTATTTCTTCTGACTAAAGGGCATCCTTTTTTTGCATTGTACGCTACAAACGACGGATTAGAAACACGATGACCATGGTCCGTCGTGTTGTCCTAGGGACCGTCTTACCAAATTGATACAAAGATTCTATGCGAATATACATGGGTGTAATAATCAAACGAAAAACGCACCAGCAAAGGTTGGCATACTCTGTTGGTAAATGGTATTTAAAACAGCTATCGTCTGTTTGTTTACTGGGTACGCAGGCTCGAGAGGATTCTCTTTAGAGTCCTATTTATATAGGTTTGAAAGCAATTTCTCGCACTGAAAGAACAGTATTCATACAATTTTTCCTTACATTTCTTATTCACATAATACCGTTCGAAAATGCTCTTCCTTTTCTGTTTCAATTTCGAATCAACAAAATTTTTTAAAGATGAATATTCCAAACAGGAGAAATGTCTTTTCAGCTACTTCTATGTTATGTATTTTCTTGAAACCAAGACCCGACTGAAAGAGCTCGGATTATTTGTTTTGTGTGCATTATTTGACGTCTTCGCTAAAAGATTTGTTCAAGAGTGACCTGCCAACTTCAAAGATGACACTGAGGATGCTTCCTCCCCTGACCGACTATCTGAACTGAGTCACAGCAACCTGAACGCACCTTTGAAGGAAGACGGCTGACAAACAACCCGGAAATTGATCGAATTGTAAAGCTGCAGCTACGCGACCGTTGTTGTCTTGGGTTTTCACAGAAACTTATGTCTTGTCTGGTCCCTTATGAGCTCTCTGAATCCAACAAGAAATTATAGGTTAACCTTAGCATCGCCTGGTCATAGTGACTACTCGTTACAGGAAATGTCTGTTTTCAACGTGAACCATAGATTGAAATGGGTGGCCTGAGCTGAGGAGCGAAGGCCCAAGCTCCAGTTAGACCTTCATCCAAAAAAACTATGTGGTGGGAATGCGAAGGCCTGATTCACTCGGAGTTGTTTCCCGTAAATCAGACAATTGATCGGCATCTGTATTCGACCCATTTGCATCAAATCAACCAGTCTATTGAAAAGACAAACAACATCTTGTTATCCGGCTCTATACTGCAAAACCACATACAAAAGATATAGCCAAACCTGTTTTCTTGGACTTTAAATGGAATGTTTTGTTACATCTTCTATATTTTTTGGATCTTGCGCTGATGGATTTTCATGATTTCCGTCTACTGGGCAATCACATTTTCGACCATAAACTCAAACATGGCTGGAGAAGTTTTTCTATTTAAAACCTGCTACCTTTTGGCGAGGCGACATACACAATTTAACCGAAAGATGGGAGAAAGTCGTGAATAATAATGACGGATAGTTAACATAACTAATATTCTAAGTAAAAGACGTGACGTATGCTTTGTAGCCAATTTGCAACGGTATATGATTTATGTATTTTGATTGAAATCGGGTTGTTCGATGTAGCATTGGTTGACGTGATAGAGAAGCCGCTCTCAGTTATTCCATCTATTGTAGCCTAAATAGGTTTTATTGATAAAACTCGACTCTTGTCAACGGAACGCACTCACTTAATGCATTCTTCACACGAATAATATAATTTGGAAATGGCATTGAAAACTGTTCTTTAATCGCTGTGTAAGAAGCTTTCCATTTTCGAAGTACTTCTTGTATTTGACTGTGAACTATATTTATCTGAAACTAATAAGGTAGAATACACTTCTTGGCTGAACAACCTGCTTTAGCTAATCTTATTTATGGCCCCCAATCATATTATATGGATCTTGAATTAGCCATCCTATCAAATGAGACCATCATCGATTGTAAATATAAGGGAGTAATATAACTCGACCGGGCAGGGCCGGCCAACTAGAGAAAACGAGCCACTTTTGCATCATATACTTAAAGTCCAGTTATACTGAACCCTAAGTTAAAAATAACTGGATTGCCGCGGTCACTCTAATATTATAAGCTAGTTTTCACAACGCCAGCCATATGCCTAAAGTTTTGTTACTGCCGTTGTTATCACTGCGCCCTCCATTAGTATATGGAATATACAAGGTTGGCCTATAGTCGCTAAGTGATTTCTATCATTATCACTTTTGGTCCATTTCTAATATGTGCCAAAAGCAGTTGGTGGTGATTCACGTAGCAACGTATGCGATAACCTCAGACGATAAGCTAATTTGATATATTTATTGCGTAGCATTTATAGGTTATTATAACTATGTGTGGTAGGAGTTGGTTTTGACATGTTAGAGTTAATGAATTCGTTATGGTGCCCACTGATCTGACGAGGACTAAATACTACTGAATTACTAGCGCTGATTTGGAAGCAATGATTGGAAAAGGTTTGCAAACGTCAATTTTCTCTGGTGAACTCGTCGAACAGACGCATTCCAACGGTCTAATAAATTGTCTTTTTACAAGAAATAAGATATGCTTTAATTGAGCAAGTTGTTAAAGTTAAGGTGAAAGAGGCGCTGAATAAGCAATGGAAACATCAACCATCAAAGCAGAATTCCGCTAAAGCTCAGAGTAAATAAATGGGCCTTAAAACTAATTCACAAACCGGGCAGTTATTTACATTCGACCGATCGTTTTCAGACGGTATATTCGAACCCGACATAGGTATTCACCATCGCGGCAGTAACGAATATGTGTCGTCCGCTACATGATCGCTACACAGGGCATTTCAAATTTCGCGCACTTAGCCTAAAACTATATCTATCACTTTTCTGAAACGTTCAAGGAAACTGAGAATGGCGAAGGTAATGGCTTGGAGGAACAACAATGAAAGAGGTCTCTTAACACTTCGAAAATAATCAATGCCAATGGGACAATCACAAAAAGCGTTATGATGACGAACACCTTAGTAGCCATGACAACAAACGTTCCTGTCGTGCCTTAAGACTTTGTCTATTAGATACTACGTATCTATGAATTCTACCGGACTAGCATATGAAATTAGATTTGCAGAACGACGAATCGTAAAGATGACGTTGAGAAGAGAGTAGCGTATTTGCATGGAAGAATTAGGGACGGCTATGGGTTTGGGTTCGTATCTGAACGCAAGCATTATTCGCTTCGTATACTGTGTAACGGCCTAGATACCGGACGCCAAATACAAAAAACATCCTTCAGTGATAAATGTGCATCACATAACTAGAGAAAGCAAAACGTATGTCTGAAATTGTATCTAATGGATAACTCAAAATTATCGTCATGAGCTTACTTAATATATATTCTACCCGAGCCTCATATGTAAAGGAGACCCAGCAGGAGGAAAGTACAACTGAGAAAGTATTTAGTTGGTATGTAACTAATGTCGCTCACCTCTTAAATGTTCCCTTTTCCTTTTATCTATTCACTGTTTTGTCTACTAGCCCAAGTGTTCTCATCTCTTTATAAGTCCATTGTACTCCTATTGAATGGCCAAGGAGATTCATTTCCATTCAAATATATATATATATATTTCTGGCGAAAAAGTGAGTTTTCGATTTCTGCTCTATTTTGTTTCTTGTCAAGATCAAGCGACTGCCGAAGCAGTTTGGCATATTAGTGTTTTTAATACAAAAACTCTATCACCAATAGCACTGCTTGATAGCGTTGTTAAGTTTGATGGTAGGATATTGCACCTGAAAAACGTATCCCACCTGGATTAGACACCGGAGGCCGATAACAACCTTGGACCAACAACCCGTTAGTTGGTCAAAAAAATAAGCTGCGCACATTTTATTATGTGCAAATTATCATCGGACATCTTTAAGGTAGTAAACTTAATAGAAAATAGGAGCCTGAGTCTACCATAGGTTCAATAAAGCGCAAAAGGAAATACTGCTTCATATTAATTTTCAGGTTTTTATTCGGCATCGGGCAAGACGTAGGGCACAATGATACAATGAAGTTTCGACACAAATTTTGTGTGTGGCGAGAAGTGCTGACTTCACGTTGATTGAAAGAAAGGAACAAGTAGTTTTAGGATATACATATATTTCCAGTGTTAAGTCAGATTCTCATCTCAGGAAAACCACGATTTGCGTTTAGTAGGACTAAAAAGGCCTAGCACATTGCAAAACTCCGAAAAGAACAAAACAATCAACAAGGTATCTATATAAAGCCCGGTTGTATCGATCGAAAAGGGCTACTCAATGAAATAAAGTCGCTAGACATGGCGACGTCGTCTTTCTCCACGATAATAGCGGGACGTTTTTACACCTATTGTATTCTCTAAACACCACGTCGACGGATTACCACCCTACACTGTCCATGTACTGTATATATGCACTTTAAGAAGACGCTAAAGCTTTTTTGCTGTGAGCGACAACAAGCCGCCTATGCTTTAAATCAAAAGGCAGAATAGGAAGCGTGGACAATTGAACGCGTCAAACTATTATCGAGTCAATCATATTCAATAAATGGTGTTATCCGACAGCGCGTCGAGAGGAAAAGGGCGACTAAATCGCTTTTTTGCAAACTGGATTCAAAACAGAAGTAGGCCAACGAATACACGTTATCGATTACCTGCTTTTACGAATCATCAAAACAGTTGCCGGTGGTGCAAAATTCTATTTAAAAACGGATTTTCTGACTCCATATAATCTTCCCAGAAACAGAATAATTGCTGAATGATTAATACACATAGGTAATTTGTGAACATCAGACGGATACTTATCAAATAGCCTGAATTGATCTCCGATTAACGAAGAATGAGCGATATAGCCTTTACGAGAATCGCCGATTTCAGTTACTTTTTCTTAGTAGTAGTAGTAGTAGTAGTAGTAGTAGTAGTCGAAAACTTTCACAGTGAGCAGATGTACAGCGCAGTGTTCCAGAGTGAATAGAGAGCCGTTCAAACAAATGAACCTAGTTCAGAATAATACGCCAGGCTTCGTAGAAACGGTACCAGAGGGCAGCAAGCAGCATTATATTTGTGACAGGTTTCCCGCCTCTACCGTACCTATATCATCGGACTAGTGGAAGCTGTGCTTCCTGCAGAATCCATGCTGGATCCCATGCACTCTAAAACGAGTCATGGCCTATCGGCTTGTCTCTTTCCATTCTCGACACTTTTGTGATCAAATCGAGTCCGCATCGATCTTCGCTGTTTCTACTTCCAGTTCCTAAAATTGGTTTAAAAGGCTTTTGTCGCTGAGAGCTTAAAGCGGTGACGTAAGTCGTTGGGCGGCAGTGTCAGATCAACCAGAAGATACGTTAGGTGACTTCGCGTCGTCATATACGATTTCAGCGCTCTCCGAAGGGTAGAAACTTGATTCCCTGGTCACGTAGGCTACCAAGAAAGAGCTTACGATCGCAGGGAAAGGCAGGAAGAAAGACCCATGTGTGCCCACTAAACTTGGGAACAGGTGGTAACCTAGATTCAAATCCACTTATTTTTGTGTCGGTTAGGGCCAACTGTCTGAAGTAATGTGGCAGTATCAGCCGTAAAAATGGACACATTTATTTATAAAGAAGGGCAAAGCAATGCATTTTCAAAGACAATCATGTGAAAACTTAGTGATCGGATCAAGAAATTAATCAATGGCATATTCCTCTAGAGCGCATTGACATTAACATCTATTACAGGCATAACGGAATTCTCGTTTCCCTTCATTGGAAAACTAGCTAACACACCAAAATTGCTGGTTAGAATGTAACGACATTTAGTTGAAGTACAGGTATTATCCAGAAACTCCCGAATCTACGAAGAGTTATCATTTTGTACCAAAATACAGTAGCCAAAAGCCAGCGACAAATTGGTGTGTATCATTTTATGGGTCGTTGAGAAAACTCCAACTGGTTCGGAACGGGGTCCGCCCGGTCTCGTTTCTTTAGAACCGAACTGAAATGTTCCTTCGCATAGGTTTTTGCAAAACAAAGATATAGAGTACCATTTAAATACGCCTCGCATTTCCCTAGAAAAAGGCCGGAAAGGTTTAAGCGGACGTGGCGTAGGGATGCCTTATCTAATGTTCGATACACAAGCCAAGCATCTCGCTTTAGGAGCCTACATCGCGCGTCCTTAGATGGAGATATTGTAAGATAGTCTTCTCTCTCGTTAGCAAAATTAAACTTGATACTTAAATCATTTGTACCCCTATATCTCGATTTTTAGGTCTGGTGTCGCCGTCAGCCACAGACGGCTGGCTGCCCAGGCGGAGCGAGGTTTGTCTATGGTTGGGTTCCCTAAGATTAGCATAAGTCGTTTGTATTTAGTGTAAACTGTAAGTTCACCTGTTTTAGATGATAGAACCTGAATCGATAAAACGACCATTTTTACTATTCTATCTTTAGCACAGAGTGTTGTGCATCATGCAAACCAGAAAAATGAGCTCAAGACTTCAATATCGAAGTTAAACCTTTCAAAAATAATGCTAGAGTCCTATTTTTTTTTCTGACAACGACGCTAGATCGGCACTAATTCAACGCATGGGTTACACTAACATTGTACTCACAGTAATAGATCCTCAAATGGCGCGCGCGAGCCGGAAATACCGGCTTGAGTATTACTTGAAAAAAATCTTTTCGAGAAATACCTTATTACGTAATTTCTGATTAGGTATTCTTCTTGATCAGGACAAAATAATTTGGGAATGGGAACAAGATTAGCCGGGCTGAAGCCATAACACTGTCTTCAACTCTACGCCTGAACTAACGGGGTTCTTGTAAATA
This sequence comes from Varroa jacobsoni, assembly GCF_002532875.2. Classification (NCBI taxonomy): domain Eukaryota; kingdom Metazoa; phylum Arthropoda; class Arachnida; order Mesostigmata; family Varroidae; genus Varroa; species Varroa jacobsoni. The sequence continues at coordinate 182,612 of NW_019212968.1, read as the reverse complement.
TTAAAATATTGTTTTAGTAACCTGCTTTTTTATTGATGTACGTAACCTAGGTGAGTTGGATGCGTAACAATTAGTTGTGCCGGATTATTCCGATATAATATTGGGCACATTCGGCAGTGAATTCCATTGGTTAACAATGAATGTACACATATTGATTGCCTAAGATTTGGATATTCTGTAGAAGGTTCATTAAAAAAAAAATAAGTTATCGGTGGGTAAATCGGTATCGGTGGGGTGTTGATGACGCTTCTTTAATCTAAGAGCGGAGATTGTATTCCTTGAAAATGTTTGTCTGTAACGCTCCGAAAAGATGTTGCTTTTTATTGACCGTCCCTATATCTGTACAAATAGAACGTTGCGTAACAATTAATTCTATGAAAACAGTTTAAGAGCGCCGGTCTCAGAAAATAACTGAGCTTCTTTATAGCAAAATATCTATTAGATACAATGATAAAATAAATAAAAAAGGCCTATTTCAAAGTTTTTTTGATTGACATACTTATTTTGAACAGTATAGTCGCGGAGTTCGCTCCCTGCAGCGTTCCTATAAACGTATAAACTTGATCAAAGTCACCATAAAGAAACAGTGATGGTAGGTTATTTGTTTGCCTTCGTTGGGTCACTTTTTGTTTATGGCGTGGCCGAAGAACAGGTAACATACACTGGGGTCAGATTAGATTATCTGTTTGGCCTAAACTGAGGTAGTGGTATGCAAACCTTGCTGTTCAAAAATAGGGAAAGCGGGAACAGGTAAAGAGCCCGGAAGCCTTATAACTATGCAAAAATTACGTATAACCAAAAAGGCTAGTGTGATGTTTTCGGATATTTTCAAGCAAGCACTTTTTATATGCATAGTCGATGCCTATTATCGCCTGGCATATCACGCACTCTTATTTTACTTGTATATTCGGTATAATAATCATAATAGTAATAACAAGTAATAAGACAGTGGTAGATTTCCAGTGCAACAGGCAACGAACGTGATGCTATAAGATAATCACAAGGTAACTGCAGAGGCGCAAGCCGACACCTGCTAAGGGGTTGGTTCAGAAGGTAATAAAAAAGCTTTTCGGACCTATGCTGACTCAGTCTGCATTACAACGTAAGAAAAGGAGATTACTTCTTGTAACACTTAAGAAGAAACACAGACGGATTTCTACTGTGGACCATGGCATACAGTGACGTCATAGACTTATTTAGGTCGTAGGGGTTCCGATCGATCGCCTATTCGGACGTTTTAGGCTTACTAGTTACCGCAAATGGAAATACAACGTAACAAGAGGAGGTCCAACAAGCACTGACAAGGATCAACGACCGGATGGAGGCGTACGACCTAACTGCCCTTGAAAGAATATGAAGCGGTATGCTCATTAGGTGCAGAAACAAAAAAAATCAAATTGAAATTTAACGAGGGAGTCATCGAAGTAAAGCAAGCTGCACGATCTTTTAGCATTTGACAGACCATTCAAAGAAAGCAAAAACTGCAAATAGCTTAGCTGAAATTACGCGAAGATTGCGGGAAGCCATAGAATCGAAGCAGAAACTCCCGGCCACCATTGCCGAATCCACAATTAGGTTTACGAAAGCCACAGAAGGCCAAACAACAATTAAACTGAAATGCGAGAAAAAGAAACTCGTAATCGCGCGAACGGCGACGGGAATAAGTGTTACAAAAATTACAAAAGGCGCTAGAGACACAAGCGGCAAGGGAAAACCCTAGTACGGATGGTACCGTGACCGAGATGGATCGAGGACGAGAGGAAACTAAAGGCTGACTCGGATCTCAAAGAGAAGGACCTGAGAACAGGCACTTAGGAACTGCCATGGACCTGCTACCTAATCCCCTACCTAATTTAAAGGACAAACGGAGCACCGCGTGTGAATCGATCCAGGTACTCACCCGTTATAAAGGACTTTCAAATACCTCCACAAAAAAGGTAAAGCATCCGACCCGATATACGTATACGTCCGGTTGATGACGTGACCCACACAGTATAGAAATTTTTAGTTTTGGAAAACTCGACCGGACACAAACAAGGCGGAGAATCCAAGCTTGCTGGCGGAGCTCGTCAAAAGCACGATAAGAAGAACGGAACAATGATCCTGCGGAATGCGCCTGAAAAGTTGAAAAAGCGATGAAAGAGCTCTACTTACACAACGGAAGAAAGCAGAAGATCAATAGAGACGCTAATCGCCATGCGCGGGTTGTGTGTGCTACATTCGTTGTGGGCACTAGGTATATTTTAAGGTGAGGACCGATTAGAAGGAGGGGACCAGGACGTAAAATTCCTGACGTGGTTCTTGTTAGATTTTTCTGCAACATGCACGCCACCAATTTAACCTGAAATTGTTGCCAGATAACAGGGTAACGCAGTTTTTGCGAACCGCACAGGCTCACCGTCTACCTACTCTGCAGCAGTTACCCGTTACTATTCGACTTACTGTTCTCTCGTAAATCGTCCAAGAAGGCAACAAGGTTTCTTGTTATTCCCGCCGATTTCACAGACGAGCTTCTAATGCTGTTGTAAGCGCCATCATCGTCGTTGTTATTGTTGTTGTCGTCGTCGTCGTCACTCTACCACCTCGTCGAGTCGCGGTGTTTATGGTGAGAAACCACGTTCTGACTCTCCACCGACGTTCGTTCGCAGAAGCATCGTACATACTGTGTGTATATTCTCGTATGATGAGAAGGTGCGATGGTCCATATTGCTGACGAGTTTGTTTGCGGATGCATGGCATAATGGACGATACGTTCTCGCACCGTCTACACATCATCAGTGTTATCCATCACGTTGAGTTTTACCGTTCGAGGCCCCCAGGCGGGAACGTAACAACAGCATCGGCACAGTGTCAAAGCAGTGTATAAACCCTTAGGGAGGCCGGTGAACAACGGAGAAGGGGGGGGGGGCATAACATCAAAAGCATTTCTTGTTGATGACTACACTTTTGTACTGCTACTGCCGAGTCGATCCCGCCACTTTCACCGTTGGGTCAACATAGAGCAATGGCCAGCTTTGCCTATCGAAGAGCGAGAAAAGCGCGTGATGCAAGAGTATTGCCCAGTGGACATGGACTCTTTCAAAATTTACTATTTAAAGCATGCACGTTCATCACGCGAATGTTAAACGTCGTTCGACGTACTTTTTGCGTTCCTAGGTTTAACACTGAGCTCAAAAATATCAATAACAAATTTTCAGAGGGATCCTGCGGGTGGCCGTCCAATTGACTCATCACCATTAAGGTGAATATGTTCATTTATTTGGATGTGTATTTCAACGGCGAGATATAATTAACAGTAATAGTTATACCATATGAGAAGGCGAAGAAAAACAAAACTATCACCGAAAAACAGCAAATGCCCTGTTGTTAAATATGTATCTGAACGAAACAGAGCATCCTAAGGTGTTGTAAAACAATCAGAAATCATAACACGTAACCGAAAGATACTGGGCACCGTCTGACTACTAAATGATCAATTTGAACGAATTTACTAACGTCATAACAATCATAGTATTTTCTTCAAAATAATATGGTAGGGGATTGGTAAAATATCTTCTATCGATATTTGTTTTCACTGATCTTAGTCTTTAGAAATGACGACTCTTAATTGTACAGTAAGTTCTTCGCACTTCGACGCAAGTCGAACGGTTGCGATATTATCTACTTCACGTTAATAGCCACTATTCTTTTATATATATTTATTAATGTTTTTTATTAATGCTTTCATTCATTGCAGCTTTTTATTAATGTTTTCATTCATTTTTCTTCCTTCACGATTTTTTTTCCTCTGTTTACGATTAGAAAACATTTTTTCTCATCAAAGCCTCTGCGTGCTGATCGCTTGTTTCGCCGTTGACTCATGTCGAAATAGTAGCTTAGGGGAATTGCTCCGACAATTCCGGATACTTACTTACAACAACACTGTAGTGGTTAAAGCCTTTGCTAAACATCTTGGAAAATGTTCAAAACTCAGGTTGTTTGTTATTAAGTAAGGTTATTAACCCTAGGTTGTGTTATATATTTGGTAAAATGGAATATTACGATACAAAAAGAATACGTTACTTGCGCATAATGAGTTTACCACTACGGTCAAAATAAATCGAACGTGGTTCTCACTAACAAAGCCTGACACAATTCATGAACGAATTAGGGTCTACTATTTAATTGAGGATCAGTTTTGGATCTATGAAAAGAACCCCTTCAAGGAAAAACGACTGGACCTTGGCTGTAATCCACTGTCTGACCTGCCAGTTAGTTTCGACCTAGTTCGATAAACATTATCAAAACAGGGTACAGTTTAAGAAAAAGTAACAGATCTCTTACGACGGCCGCGGTACAGCTAAATGTATCTGGTGTTGACAAAAAATTACGATATTTTTGATTACATTTTTTAATTAAATTACAAGGGAGATTGCTGGAGAGAGCCTGCGCGATCTGTCGAGAGAGTTCGTGGATCATCTAAGTTAATCTGTCCGTGCTACAAATGGCGTACACTATACCGAGTCTTCAGGCCTTTTTTTGTTTTGGTATCGGTTTTATTAGACCGTGAGAATTGTGGAAACTTATCTCGGATAGCCTGTTTCCGTAGCCCAGCTTCAGGCTTCCCCTTTTAATATCGGTTCGGCTCTAGCTTTCTATAGTTTATGTTGCCTCTACTGTACGACGCGATTGCATGTTCAATATGTCGGCACACAATAAACGTCGTGCAAACCTCAGTGCAGTATTTGACCATTGCAGGTTTTATGTTTGTTTGTGATGTACGCCAACCGGCCGCTCCACCCACCCACGATTTCGCCATGCGTTCGTTTTTTTGAATGGTGGAGCTTATGAAATATATATATATACGACACTTTTAAAAGAAACTTCAGATACTGTTTACGCAATTATACGTAGCTTTTATTTGCAATTTCAAATAAGCCGGGCATAAATTTTTCTGCATTTTGATGGTACATAGAAAGCTGACAAGAAATCGGGCCGTGACCCCGCTGCTTCTAGAAATACTTGAGTTTTACCGGCAGAAGTTCAAAACTAAGAATCATCATTGCTTTACTGGTAGCAATGTCGTCTAAATGTGCCTAACTTCTGGGAGTCCTGCTGCTAAGACATCAGTTTATACCTGGGAAATTGCTGCTGCTACCTTTACTTTGAAGAGGTGCTGTTCCATCCGAAGGGTTCTTCTGGAGTGTTTATTGGTAGGTACCCTTTTCACTTATCACCTACAAGTTACAAGCAGCTATGCCTCAGCCATGCCAAAAAATTTAACTTTATAAATGCATTTTGCGGTGGTGGAATGGGTAGTGGTGATCCTCAAGATTCAACCTTAAATCAATAAAAAAATGGGCGAATAGTCTTATTTCACTTTTGATTATGATGATTAAGACACCGTATGATTAAATATAACTAGATGAAATGGATCAATATACCTTTAATAACGAGCCGTTGAAAATCTGTTTTCAGCTTGATCATATAATTTTTGGAAAACAGAGATAGCGTTAAAACTTGATTAAGAATTGCATGACCTTTATTCTTCTTCTGACCTTATTCTTATATCTTTATTCTTCTTTCTTAAAGAAAGTACTGAAGGATATTTCCTTCAGAGCGTCGTCAGATGTACCGCCTTGGCAGTTTCTTCGGGAATAAATCCGTCCTCGAAGATGACATCATCGAATTTAGCAATTAACTTGCCTCCAAGAGTTGATACTTTTATTTTCAATAGGAAGTACCTTATGATCCGCGACATAGCAAGTGGGTTGGATTTTTTTGCCATTAGATCTTACCTATGCAGTAAGTATTTTCGGCGTGCCTTAAATGCGTGAGGAATGGGGGTTAAGTGGTGTTTTCCATGTATCTAAATTAACACCGGTTAAGTAAAATTATCGGTTCATCGCAACAAATAGCATAACATGTCTTATGTTTGTGAATCTACTGTTGGACTTTTTCTGTTGGACTTAAACTGTATGACTTGGCTGGTCATGGTCAACATTATACTCTGTTAGTTACAGAGCTTTAAAGGTTGAGGGTAGAAAGACACAGAGTGATTCATATCTGTCTATTTGATGAGTTGCCTCTTTTTCTCGAGAATGAACATATGTTCACTGATTAATCAGATGATCGCCGTATCCGCTCTGTTGAAAAGTGGCAGAGCCTTCTGAGATAAGATTCTTTGTTTTCTTGTCAAACCCAGTAAGGGTAAAAGCCGATGATATCATCCACAAATTCTGTGTTAGTTTACACGCTTTAGTGCAACGTTAAACAGCTCCCATTTACAAAGAGAGCTCTTTTGAACGGCTATAAAATTAATTGCTTGAGCCCTAGTTGAGAACACTTCCTTGAGTCACAACATGTCCTTATCTTGGCGTCCTAATCAATTCAATTCTAAACTTTATCGATTGCAAACAGGATTATGTTGCACCCAAGTACAGATAACAAAACAAACAGTACAAACAGTATTATAATTTTACCATATATGACACGCCTAGGACACTGGGAACGCTCACGGTTCACGGTTAGATTGACCAGGTACGTTGTATCGTGTTAATTCTTCTATACGTATTTCAGCAAAACAGGGGCATACGTACACGACTTATATGAACAGGTCAATAATCATTGTCTATGGATATACTTAATACGTGAATAATGGCGCTTTTCTATTGCATCATCACGTAAACACACACTTACCGCGAGCACCTTTTCTCTAGCTAACTGTGATCCTACTTCCCTTGAAACTCTATATGCTACCCCGTCCTTTTATATTCGTATAGTAGAAGGTATCTAATGATATTGAATAGAAAGTAGGTTAAGACAACCCTATGATAGGCGCAGGTATTTCTGACCGTTACAGTATTTAGGACAGAGCCAACCTGACACAGTTGTCAGGACGCATATATTTATGTAGTTTTGTTGCCACCTTACCCGTTTCGGGGTTCGCTGCGGTAGTTGAATATTGAAATATAAACTAGGCTGGATTATTCTGTGTAGACTTTCCTTATTTTTTGGAACTGAATAGGTCGAGAAGGATCGGCTAAGGAAAGCTATCATTTATCAAATCGAGAACCTGTTGATAGCGGCAACTATACAAACACGTTCAATGGGCGCAGTAGTATTATGCATTATCATTATGTCGGAAAATCTATTATAACAAGAATATTTGCCTAAGTAACTAATACTGATGAATCCAGGTAGTTTTATTGTTAAAATTAACATATGGGTGAACAAATAAACTCGAATATACCATGTGTTTGAGCTACAATCATTGTAAATAGCTATAAAATCTTGGGTCATATCGCACCATGAGCACGAATAGTAGAACGGCAAACACTGGCTCTACGTATAGGGTGCGTGCGCAGCGCCGAGTACAATGCAAGCAAATCGTCATTCCTGTTGGAACTTGACTTAAGTTACGTATGTTGTATGTTCGCCAGCTTTTATGCATACACTGCACCGTGCCGTGCAATAGCAGTGGCGTGCTTCGCTGACCGATTGCACGCGCACCGTTCTCTGTTCGTTGTTGACCCGGCTCTCACTTGATAATGACGTCATACCACCCGCGAGTTCTACCCTCTCTCAGAGACCACCCGACAAAGCTCGCATTGGTGCCCCTGAGGCGCTGCCATCCCAAACGCCCCCGGCCCACTGTACATATAAAGTCGGTTGGCAACTGTGAGTTCGCACATTGCCATCTTGCGCGGAAGTTTGAAGTCCAAGGAAAAGTCTGCAGTCTCTTACGTAGGAGTAAGCTTTCAAGTAACGTTAACCAACGAATCCGCCTGCCACGAGTTCATCGTACCACATTAAACTTCTGACCGAAGCTGGTCGGTGACATCAAAGGACTAGCTCGTCAGCGTAGCGCTTTCAGAACGAATAACAAACACTTTCATCATCAGACACACAACTACCTGGTAGAGCGTTTGTTGGCGTTTATATTGAACAACTATTTGCCATACAGTTGGTAACGCACAGAGTGAGAAACAAGCTTGTTAAAATTTTTGATCGAACTATTTACTGCCACCAGGCTTCGTTTATATAAAAAGGGACAAGAGGATAGGGAAAGAAAGGAAAAAAGTGAGAAGCCTCAAAGCACTAACGGTGAATCGAAACTCCCCGAAGTCCTAAATTCACCCCATCCCACCCCACCACCCAGTTGTGGTGTAAACTGTCACCTCAGTGAGCCTTCGGCACGATGAGTTCTACAGTCGTGTCGTCGTCGTCATCTTCGTCGGCGTCGGCCATGCTCCGTTCGTGCAGTGTTTTGCTGGCGCTCGTCATCTGTTGTCTCGCTATGGGTGCTTGCACTGAAGCTGGCCCCGCTTTTCCAGAATTTCGCGGGTCGTCGTTTGGGCTTGTGCCTCAGGTTAGTCAGCTTCTTCAGCTACTGGTTCTCCTGGATTACGCTTAGTGCAGATATATTACGCATGCTTTTTCCAGCACAACGTATTGCTTCAGACACTAATCCAAAGTAGAAGAAGGCTAAGTACCTAGATGTCGATGCCAAGAATGCGCTTGACCACTTACCCTCTGGATAGATATTGAGCTTCTTAGAATTAGCAACATTTAAAAAATATAATTAATATCGATATGTAATCTAAATAGCGAGTTGAGCTTGAATAGAATGAACCTTGGAAGGTTTTTGTGTTGCTAAGATACTGTTGAAGAGGATAGGTTGCAACAGTTCTATTTACAAACAGACTTCTTATTTTAAATTTATTAAACACGCTTCTTATTTTTTTTGCCAAGAAAGTTTATAGAGGCATTTTTATGTACCGTACCTTATACATATGCTTATATACAAAGTACGCTACCTATGTTGGGATTTTTTCTTATAATTGTATATAAACGGAAAATATTTTAAGGATTTTTGCATGATCTGGATGTGTCATTCCTGACAGTATATATATATATATATATATATATATATATATATATATAATATAACCACCATCGGCATTAAAACCGCTAGCAATTTTGAAAATCTTCTTGTAATCGGGAAGTAACTCTTTAGCGATTACTATCGATCAAGCGATGCTGGTACGGATATAAACACATTAAGGTTTCAAATACGCTACATACAGAACATTTTAGCGGAATTGAATTTGAGGATGAGGATAGAGTCTAAAGTTGCAAAGGCTCAAAATGTAGACTGAAAAACCGAAAAAACAATATGGAGAATAAACCAAAGATGGTATAAAAAAGTATTAAAAAGACTAACTATTAGAGCTCACGTGGACTACCAACAAGTGGCAATACAAAAATCTAGGTGTATCCTGAATAGTTCTTCGAGCTTTTAAGATGAGTTCTAAACCTATTTGAGGAGTCCCTGGCTTCTCTATTGACGAATTTCGAGAATTTTTTTTAAAAGGCGCGCAAAAACTGTCAATAACGTAAATCGTCGGTTTCGGATAACGGGCAATGTTTTTAATCTTGGACGGTTCGTTCAGTATAAACATATTGAAGAATAATCTTGATAAATAAAATTGATCTTTATCCATATTGCAAAAAAGACAGACTTTTCGCCACTGCATATAAACAAAAAAGGACAATTCTTTTTGCTTTTTAAAATTTTATTTTAGAAAAAAACTGGCTTTATTCTGATACTAAGAGTATCGCATGAACGCAGGTCCACTAGGAGAAAAACACCGTCCGAGTTAGTGTTAATTTAGGTGCCGTGTCCTCACAAACCAGTGGGTCAAAATAAACCTCTTTTATGTTAGGCCATTTTCTGAGAGCTATGAAAATAGATCCAGTCGATTTTTAGTAATGAAGTAATGGAAATAATCCACACTGCCCTCAACGCCTTCATTCGACCAATGAAAGTGTATCTGTTTTTTTCTGTACTCAAATATGAGAAAAAGGTTTGAACGTGGATGATTCGTTCTCAGAGAAGTGCCGACGGCACATTTGATAGGTTGCAAAGGAAAGATAGGTTATCTCAACGTAATCCCAAGCATCATGGATGCATCGATTGCAAACTCTTCTGTTACATAACTCTTCTGTTAAATAATACATTTAAGACTGAAATTGTTTCGTGTGTATTATTTAAATCCTATCAATATGAAGCAGCTTTATTTATTTCAAGAATGCAAAAGAGAAATCTTCGACATGATCTGTTTATGTGTGTAGTTAGATGATAACGTATTGAAAGCGAGAGATACGGTTCGTTGAAGTTAGTTTTCAGGATAAAGTGGTACATTGGTGCTCAAAGCCGTTATCAGTATTCCCGATTCATTCATCATCTCTCTAGATCTTAGAACGTATTATATATGTATTAGTAAAAATAGTAATGGTGTCCTTAGAGCTTTTAGTAAAGTTAAGAAGGGTAATCGAGGAGTTATCATCTTCTGGAACTTCGCATCTAAAGGAGTGTTTCTAAAAGCTGTTCTGAATAGTTTTATCAAAGGCGCGCTAAAATTTTTTGTGATAATTAGTTGCCTGCTGCTACTAATCAAGTCATGAAGTACACAATGGATCCTTAACGAGAAGTCCTTAATTTTCCTTTAGATCTAAAACCTTCATTCTAAAACAATTATAGAAATGTTTCAATGAGCACAATTGGAGGCCTTTCTGCGAAGTTCCTACTCGAAAGCATTGTAATAGACATGTCCTTAGTTAGGTATTGCAATTTACACATTTTCAACCATTTTTAGCTATAAGCAAATGTGCTTAATACACGAAAAAAGTATGGAACGCAATACGTATGGCTAAAGGCCAAGCTATAGAAGTTTTGCTTTTGTATCAGTAAAATTGCGCGAATTTAAGTCTATTTGAGCCACCTGAATACAACAGCTACCGTGACGGCCATTTGCCATTAAACACTTTTTAAAGAACACGTCTTATGCTTTTTAAATACTCTATATGACACCGCGTGTTAATATGATTTTTCTTTACGTAAATACGTTACCAGCAGTCTCATCCTCTCACAGTAAATAGTCACGCTGAACGCGAAGATGTATATAAATATATATATGCTTTTTATGGGTCGAATTTGTTGTACTGCACACAAGAAGCCGATACCATTGAAGCTGCGGAACATGCATAAAGGATTACCACTGATCCCTATAATATGCATCGATGCTTCACGTCCTGTTATAACGCTGCACGGTGACCCTTCCGGGAAACGATGAATGAGATTTATCTGAGGGCAGTGAATATGGGAATTACTCGATGTAAGAACGTGAACCTGACGGAAATGTGCTCGATTTAGTTTGAACAGAATTGGATTTACTAAAGTTATCCGTGATACTGTTGTAACAATAACGGTTGTAGTTTTTCTATGTCCGTTTGCTGTGTTTCACTCGATGCTACCTTTAAAATTCCGGTGCAGACCATAGAAACTTAGTGCTAACTTACGCAGCTACCAAATTTGATATCTATTATTACATACAAGAACAGGCAGCCCATTTATGAAGAAAATTGTCTTTTATTAAATAAAATTTATAAGAGACATAAGCGAGCTAAACACGAAAGAATCCAATTGTGTTTAGTCGATTTACCGAATTGAAGCTCAGGAACAAAGTAGTGTTTGTTACGTTATTAAGATGTGTCTGGTCCATCCTTAAACACTATTATTTGTGGATCATATAATGTACTAATACGTTCTTAATTTGTCGTATATAGTGCAAACTTGGCTCTTCAAAGGCTTATAACCTGTTTTTCTACGTCGACAAACCTAGTACTGAATGTTCAAAGTACATAATGTCACAAGAACGTAATGCTCGATACGGATGATCACTCTGCTTAGGGTTTACGTTCTGGGTTCTGACTGTTATATGAAAAAATTGGGATTTTTTATTACATGTTTGTTAAAAGCTGTTTTATATTTGTTGAGATAACCTCCGTCCACAATGATTTTGAACCTCGATTAGCGGCCTCAGTTGTTTATTAATCATTTTAAAATGTTTTATCTTTACTCTGTATTAAAAATAATACGATAAAAGAATAAAAAAAAAACGATATTAGTAAATGAAGATTTACTAACGGGTCATTCAAATGTGTGCCGAAATAAATTCTGATTTTATAGCAGGCTAAAAAATGTCGGAAAGTACTTAAGGTACTCAATACTTAAAGTAAGGTGGAAAAAAAAAGGCTAAGGAAGACTAACTGTTGGAGCTCACCTAAATGACCCAATTGGCAAACAACACCTCTCTCTTCAAAACAGTCAATAATTTCTACAACAAATCGTGAATAAAAATATTCGGACCATTTAAATCTAAACTTAACCGAAAGGTCATCTTCTTTGATCTACAAAAATCTTCCTTAAAGAAAGAGATAAAAGGTGACATTTCTTTCTCTCGAAGATTAACGATAAAACGTATATAATCTGCTATCATTTGGCTTTTCAATAGTTTTGTACAATAATTATATATATCAATTGTAGTAAAATTACACGAAACAGCCGAGTGCTTAGACAGAATGACTTTCTGATCAATGCCATGTTCAAAGGTATCGATACCGAAATTAGAACTTTTCCTTAAGTTCTTCTAAGTAACGGCACTTTTACAGCATATATCTAAGGTTATATAGGTGTCGTATATAAAAAATAAAATACAGATGTAAGAAGCTGGTATTCTGCCTGCAGCGTTGACTTTTTGGCCGTTGTAAGAAGCAGTCTTGAAAACACAGTAGTTGCACTATTGGGCTAATATTACTCAGGACCAATACTTAACAATGACGATACTGGACCTAAAACGTTTCATCCTAGTAATGATACTACAATACCATCGATTATCAGTCAGTAGATGATGCAAAATTTCTCAATGATGTGCAATTTACAAACGGATTTGTGGGACGCTGCATTATCCTGGAGGGTCTGACCTTCTACCTGACCTCACGCGTCATTATGGCCTTATTTCTCGGCTTAAGTCATTCTATAGTCCGCAATATGTACATTTGTGCTCATGCTCTTTATTCGCCAAGTAGGACGATTGAAGCGAAATGCCAGGTTCCTTAAAGCTGAGGTGTATCGGATCGATCAGGTTTCAGGTATAACTCACAAGTCAAACCTTCATCCTTTATCTATTTCTACGCATTTGCGGTAATAATCCTGTCTGTACAAAGCTTTACCTCAAATAGCAAGAACTTTCGACTGTGGAGGTCTTCAGTGGCATATCTCTCGCCTATAAAGGGAAAAACATTACATGTACCCTTTTCAACTAATAATTCGATCTCGAAGAGGTCATGTACGCTGTGACCCGAACGAATCGACCTACGTTATTTAGATTGCGGGAAAGAATCGCTCTAGGAAGAGATGTCATAAACGTTTTGGATTCAGCTTGATCCTATACACACGTTGAGTGCGATGGTAGTTTTGCGAAGTTTTTTACCGGTGGATAGCTTACTTTATACGAATATAAATTGCTCTACTTTTGAAGAAGTCAAGACGCGTGCAAGCCAGAAATAGCTTTGCTGACGCGAAAAATGCTCTTTTTCCATCTACCACCAGCATCATATATATATTTGCCGATCGCAGTGGACTCGTAAACTGGTAGAGCTTCTTCTTGTGCTTTTGCTACCGTCCACAGAATATTCTCTTCTAGAGCTATTGAGGCTCCTAGCTTCACCGCCTGACATAAGGACCAAAGAAAGAAAAAAATGTGCCTGTTCTTTGTAACTGAAAATGCAAACCTTGCCGTTTCGAAACGGTAAGATTAAGACAATGCGCGACACAAGGAAAAAAGACACAGAAAGAGAAGGAAATAATGGCCAGAAATTAACGGTTTCTAAGAAAATTTTATCAACAGCATAAATCCAAAAAAACTACTGGCTGGTCAAAGAGTTAACGTTTCTCAAGCCCAAATGAAAGATTTTTTTTTTATTTGCAAAATAACGGTACTAAACAGCTTGTGACTAGTCGGTGACATTCCGCCATTTTTTTGGTAACACCATAATTCCATCACTGTAGGGACTCTGTAATTTCCGGGCGAAAGAAAAAATTTTGCATCCCTTGATCGAAATTAAATTCACTCCATTAAAAGAGACCTAAACTAACTAACTAACTAGAAACTAGAAAGATAGTCTCAGATCCGGACCATGTGGCGTATGCATGAAGATTTGCCATTGAAGGTCTCTCAATTTTCTCATGGTGGAACATAACATTTATTCTGTTTACTAGTTCCGGTAGATTTTTCCTATAGCGTATTGCAACTTTGTCAGCCGTTAATAGTAAAGGCCAGAAGCAATAATTTTGTCAGACCGCGGCGGCAGAAACAGTAACTCATAATTCATCCTCGTGATAGCTTTGTGGCTAACAATTCAGATTCCGATCCGAGCATAGGTATACCTCGTAGCATGGTGAAAGCCAACAGCGTCAAATCAAAATGCTTACCAGCCGAGTCAAACGTAAAGCTCAAAACGTACAGCAGCTTACAATGCACGGTTCTTTTCCAGTCCCAGCAAACTCGTAGCGTCATCATCTTCATTAATGTAAGTTCGGGGTCTGCCCGCCTTGTTCAGGTTCTTTTTCGCAAGTTATTGTTTTATGTGACCCTGTTCCTCACCTGCTTCAAAGATGGCTCAATTGCGGTGAGTTTATGTGGGTACATTTCATATATGGATATACTACGATTAAGGAAAATTCCTGCATCAGGCCTCCTTTCACCGCCAGCTTCCTTCGAATGGTCCAAAAGTTAGTAGATTTTTACCCCCTTGGCAATACTATGACTATTCACAGTCCCATCAAATTCCGTAATCATTTCATCGATTTCTTTAACATTTATTGGTCGACCACTACGAAGAGCATCTATGATATGGAAATCTGCAAAAAAAAGTTACAAAACCAATGTTTCTGGTCCATTTTCTTCCGGTTCAAACAGCGTAGATTTTCTTAAGGTTTGGGTAGAATTTGGTTCTCTACCGTAATAGAACAAAAATGTAATGATTTTTTGCAGAATATCACTTATTTTCGTAGTGCTTTAAGTTTAAGTTTGAATGAAAGTGTTCCAACAACTTCGACTGCTGTTAGTTTCCAGCTAAAATCATCGCCAGGCCGGCGCGACCCATACTGCCCGACATATGTGACTTGTCTAGCGAGAAAACCTGTCAGTAGTTTTCGACGACTCAGTATTTAGTGATTTGCTGATTATAAGCAAACTACAAGACTTTCAACTCGAACGATTTGGGTTTGTAGGCAGAGACTTGGCCAGAAAAACAGAACAAGAAATCGTATAAGCTCTATATAATTAGGAAGAACTGCAGGGCGCGGGCACGACGGCGCCTGATCATTTACAATTTGTCACTATGCATATGATCCGAATAATCATAAAAACCGCTGCTTTCGGAATTCTAAATAGCACTCGACGACACACGGCCGCGTAGTTTCAGAATAAGGAAGCAGGGACGCCGCTTCTACAAAGCGTGCACAGGGATAAGTAAGCGCAGAAAATGGCCTAGTTCAGACAACATTGCAAACGAACTCAACTATGGTCACTAGCATCTTTCTGGTCAATGCGTATCTAGTACTAGCTACCTGCTCTGTCGG
This sequence comes from Varroa jacobsoni, assembly GCF_002532875.2. Classification (NCBI taxonomy): domain Eukaryota; kingdom Metazoa; phylum Arthropoda; class Arachnida; order Mesostigmata; family Varroidae; genus Varroa; species Varroa jacobsoni. Next base: position 167,143 of record NW_019212968.1, on the reverse strand, counting down.
GAAAATACCTAAGTATTATGGTTGCTTGTAGGAACGAAGCTATATATTATCATCGGTTCTGCTCAACAAGCGCACGATGTGAATGATACCTTTTGCCCTCTTGCCTGTGTACATGACCGTTTTTTTTTTGATGTAATAGTGTTAAGAAACGTGTACGTTTGATCTGACAAACTGAAACAATATGTTGTTTGTAATGTCTGCAGCAGAATAGTTCGCTCGGAAGATTCCTTGTATTATCAAAAAATTCTTAATAATAAGTGAAAAGTCACTATCAAATAGGGAGCAGAACCGAGAAACCGAAACGTGAAGAATCATTCAATTTCTAGGGCGATTATACAGGGCTGAGTGGTATTCGAAAACCAGCCCGCCCCGCCCAAATCATAAGCTAAAATAAAATAGCGTCGGATTGCTCGCTGTTATAGCATCACAGGCTGAATTTCTAATCATGTCATATGGAACTCCTTGCATCGTAATGGGGTATTATATATGGATATGTAGTACAAATACAATATAAATAATTTAAGAAAATGACACAGATAAGTGCAAAACGCCACCGATATATGTGTACAGCAGTAAATGGTAACTTCGACTAACACCTGTTGCCATTATTTAATACAGCCCGAAGTCATATAATATCCGATATTATATGGCATTTAAGGTTCCAGCTAAGTTTTTCAAAGGCTACATGCTGGAAATGATCTAACTAAGCAATAAAGGCATGCTATAGCGGCGTGCCTATTAACTTCCTTCAGGTTCAAGCTGGCCATCACACATATCGTGTAAACTGACGGGGCTTGAAGTGGCCACTTTTGTTTTCTTTATCCGGAACCTTGGCCATTTAGGCCTCCGATAATATTAGCTAATCACGATAGATACTAACGTTTTGGGCTAATAACACCTCAAGTCACGTGATAATCACGTAGTACGAGAATATTTATATCTGCACAAGTATAGCGTTGTGCTGAAAGATGCCTAGGGAACCCCAGTGCCTTCAACGTCGACTTTATCCAACTATCCTTCGCGTCTGCGCTACTAGCAGTTCGGGAGCTAAGTTTCCTTCACTGACCCTCTCGGTCCATGTAAAAATACCGGCCGATCTCGCAAACATCGGTTGCTTGATATAACGTGACCTTGCAATTACAAGCAATATCTCCGACTGCGCGTTCAACAAATAGCCAAGAACAGTAAACCTAATTAGAACAGATCCTTTTGTTAACGAGAGAATTGTGCAAGACAAAAAGGCTTATAGTAGCTGAAATCAACGACTTGAATCCTAAACCCACCTTCTTGAACGATAGTCCGATAGAGGGGAAAGCCGAATCGACTTTGGATACGTCAGCGATAAAATACATGCTTTTAAGGTTGTCTCGAAAAAAAGGGGTCACAAGAGGGATTGCAGCAAAATCTTTCTATAGAGAGACGAAGACACAAGAAAGGAATACCGGTTCAAAAAACAAACTGGAAAACGAATGACTTATTTAGGTAGAACCGGCCCGTGTAATGACCCCAATAAAATAAGGTGCGTTCAGTTCAGTCAGGGGAACAGGATAGTAATAGTAGGTAAAATTATTAATAAGACTAATTTAAAATTTTAAGTGTTATCTTTTTGAAGATACTTAAACTTGGTATAAAGAATGGGTCATAACACGTTTTCTTTCTGTCTCTCCTAGTTTTGATAATGCTCTAACTTAGATTTATGTACGACCTTCATGACTTTGAACTTACGTCTGCGCTAACATAGGCTTTAGCTACGACAGTTCTCTAATACTAGTACTCATATGCTGTTCAAATCTATGCAGTTAGGCAAACAAGTTTTCACTATTTACTACTGAGATAAGCATTAGGTTATAACAATAGGTCGTTTTTAGATGCCTAAAACAAGAACCTAATCATCATCGTCGTCATTTCTTCACTGGCCTTCCGCTGCTGTCAAAGCGCTCACTGAAAAGCCCATGTGAGTGCACCTGTAAGCAGAATATTGAACTATATTTGTAGAGAGGGGTGAATTGTCACGTCGACGAGAGGTGTTTTCTCCGTGCCATCTTGACCTTATCATTAGGGCACAGCCCTTGTATGAGCCTGCTTACTATCGAACTACCGTCTAAAGCCAAACAGAGATCAAAACTAAATCGTCGTCTGATGATACGGCAAATCTGAAGAAACAGCGTACGTAGTAGTAATCCAATCATCTTGTTAACGTTTATATACCTTCGTTCGAATGTATCGTGCAACGATATCCTCTTCTGTTTAGGCTAGTGCTTGTTTTCTTGGATAATAGTGTCTTATTTGTTCTTATCGGAGTCACGACCAAAGTGACCTACAACCTGCAACTCAGCCGGATTAGCTGTTTAAGATCTTTTTTTTTTTTTTTTTTTACTTACTTTAAATAGGCCACTGGCCTTCTTACATACATAGAATAACATGCGAAATTGAAGTATTATCGGCGAGCTATTTTAAACGGCCACGGTGATACATATCGCGTGTTACCCTCCTCGGACATGCTTGTTTAGCTTTCGATCGCCTCCGAAAGAAGGCCTTTACTTTTATATTGTATAATGAGTACATCATTCGCATGTAACGTCCTAACGCATAGTTTGAACCTTGTATCAATTGCGTGATGTTAATTTTTATCATTTTTTTTATATATGTTTTTTTTTTTTTTTTTTCATATAGGGTTTATGCCCGTATAAAATAAAGTGCATTAAAATCAGACGACGAATAATATTAGCTATAGTTACGGCGTATTAACAGGTCTTTTGTTTACTCGTATCCTTGTACCGGCCTGTGCTAGAATCTCTAAGTTCTTCCCTAATAGCTCCCAACTCAAATAGGTCATAATATTTTAGGCCTGCAATTTGGACAAAGCACATGTGTTGCTTAAAACGCAAATGCGCTTGTCCTTGCTTATCGCATTAACTTACCAGTTTCGTGGGGTGGTCAAGTATGGACTATAGGCTACGGAACGCTTTCACAGGACATGTAACCATACGTGTACCATGCTTCTGAGTGTCTGAGTATAAACAACTGACACAAGTATTATACGAATCAAAATTTTACCTTGAAACACATTTTTGCAATCTTTTTTGTCTACATTAAATGTGGTAATAAATACCTAAAATCAAAGTTTATTAATATGCGCTGGTCACAATTTTCCTTCGAGAAACCTTCTGGGACTATTTACTATATTTTTCCATGTGATCTTTGAACTCGCGCAAGCAGTAACAAAATCAATAATACACAAGTTTTCAAAGTCGTCACCGCAACAGTAACAGGCTCTTACGGACAACTTACAACGTCTATTTAGGCATTCCAGAAAGAAGCCTTTCAAGGCTTTTCTACATATGGGCTTTACGCAACATTCGTCACGTATCTACCTGCTGGACATGGCTATAAACTACTCCAAAATTTCAGTGTACATATTATAATAATCTATTATCCTTATCGTGACGTTCGCTTCTATTGAAAAGACCAACAAAATAAACTCAGCATTTTCGTAAATTGCTTGTTGCAGATTACTATAGGTCATATTCTGTTTACTATTCTACTGATAGTGGCTGTCTTGTATCAGAGGGGGACTGATTATTCGACCAGGCCAGGGTTGTTCGAAAAATCTGATAATGGTAATAGGGATTTTGCGTTTTTGTGGTAACGTACGAGCTTGTAAATTAGCTTCCCGATATATGTGACCTATGCTGTCCTGCAATCTTGCCTTGATAAAGATGATAGTGCAACAAGTAAAACATAGACAAAGAAAAAAAACCATTACTCTAGACGCTTTCCCTTAGCGGGGTTGCACTGTGTGCATAGGTGTATACATATATATATATATATGCGCAACGTTTAAGATATCCGGTTCGAGGACAGAACATGACAGCGTGCTACGTACCACGGACGAACGCTGGCCACGACCTCGATCTATTTCTGAACTAGGTTAACTAACCATCAGAAAGAGTATATAAACAGATAAATATGGTCATATGCTTGTCGCAATATCTTGGGTGGATGCGAACCCTTTATTAGCTGTCCTGGAAAATATTCGAATCCATTTTTCATCGAAGTTCCTTTAAATTCGTCATTTGTAGTGGTAAGATAGCGCGCCCCCAAAAGTTATCACTAACGCTACTTTGCTTAAATTATGGCAACTGCAAGTTTTCGGAAAGGCAATAATGCACTTATTCCGTGCTGGATCGAAATATCATTGGCAAATTGTTCGGTGTGCTAGCATAGGAGATAACGGAGGAGAATGATTATATTTGACGTTAATTATATATATGTGTATTTGATGTTTGATGACGATAATTTAGCTAGCTATGCAATGAAAGCAAGGAAGTTTCTGAAATGGGGTACGTAAAGGTTAGGTTCACACGGAAACTCTGCCGCCAAATGTATGGGACAGTTGGACCTTTGCAAACAACCTCAGTTATAGGCCCGCCACAGAACTTATTGGGACGATGGATACTGCTATTAAACTGGCGGTTAAAAAAGGAATACGTAGACGTACTAGAGCATCAACGAGGTTACTCACGATATAGCCTTGTTGTTGGCCGAAACTGTCCCTTATCGATGAAACGAGAACGAGTTTTATTTCCGCGTTTCTATGTGCTGCAGAACATCATCCACATGTATTCCAAGTAGCGTACTTTAAAGCATGTCAAAGGAACTTAGCTTTCAAGTCCATTTGATTTATATAACACTGTGAAACATTATTCAGAATTACGACGCAAGAACAAGCGAGTATACGCCCAGATTCGAACCGATATCACCACGAAGTCCACCCTCTGCTTGTTTCTCTCTCAATGCTTCGGCTTTTATTTGCGGTATCGCCGTTACGCATTTCACCAGACGGCTGGCTCTCAGCACGAAACGAGGTGTGTCCATGACAGGGTTCGAACCTAGACCGTAACGTGCCTAAATATCAGCAGCCAAACATGTTACCCGCTAAGCTATCATTGGGACTTCCCACTTCTGCAGAAGAAGAAGAAGAAGAAGAACTAACTTACCTGAAACAAATGTTCATATCTCATATGCGTCAGTGAAAATTCAACGTGTGGAAATTTAGTTACCTTTAATTCGATTAACAAAGAGCACACTAGATTTTTCGGACTAGTAATCTTGTAACGTTGAATTGTTGCTCATAGCCCGATTACTGGTTATTGAAATCCTTTAATTTTATATGTAGGGTATGCGGTGCGTGAAGGGTTATAGTTTTCCGTGCTTATTCTAATGTTAGCGCGGTGTTTGAGTAACTTGCCGGCGGTGGGTTGAGTGCCAACCATGAGGTTGGGCCGATGAACCAAATAGGTTTTCATTACTGCCTGGTAGAAGGTGGAGTTACGGAGATGTCTGAGGGCCACGCAAGGATCTGTGCGCGGAACAGTTCGTTACGATAAGCAGCTGACGAAGCAAACTGCTACAATAATGCATAGCTAGAAGTGCTTGAAAGTAGAAATCAAACTGGAGTAGTAAGTGGTGCTGTTTGGGGAAGGATCCTTACTGTCGTCGGTCATTTCGTGGATCCAGGCCACAAAATGTTTCAAAGTTATGGCAAACAAAGCCAGAAGAAATTAGCCATCAAGCAAAAAAAAGCCTTAACGCAGGCCACTGAAGAAGCACCTTAGCATATGCCGTGCATATTGCTATTTACTGCTAATACAGAGAGTAAAGGAGTGTGTGAATATGATGCGTCTGCAGTTTCGCATTAAATCTTGAAAATCTATGAAAACAAATACATATCGAGACCGATATTCTTCTCAAATGGTCTTCTAAATGTGTGTGTGTGTGCCTATTTTTCGTTTAAGATATCGTGTCGACTATCGATTTAGGAGTTGAGAATACCTAGTAGATAAAACAGATATCCAATTTAGATAGTACATCATTGCTAAACTCGGTTTGCTGATCGCGCCACGTGGATCGAGAGCGATGAAGTCATATACGCTGTAGGATATAGCGAGAAATAATAAAAAAAAGGACAAATTACCGAACTATGCACTGGCCAGATGTGTTATCTGATTTATATGTTTAGGCAGACTGTGACAGAGTTTCAGGCTGGTCTAGCCATCTATCCAGATAGCTCGACTGGTCGGATGTTTGCTTTCTATGCAATGTTGACGAGCAGCGTTAGAGAGCTAAACGCTGGGGTCTTATATTGCTTTTGGAGAAAAAAAAATGTCTATGCGATGCCAACACCCGACAATATTATTAACTGTTGTATACTGTCTCCTATCAATTTAAAGTGCTAATATCTACTCTCGTTGCTAAACCAGGAAAATAGGGAAAATGTCTCAAGGTAAATAATCTTACAGTCGTGTTTAACTAGTCGTACTCACTTCAATACACTGACGTTATGAGCCATGGTAGGATGTCTCATCGCTTAAAAAATAGTTGAAACTTTTCTTGAGTGCCATTTTAGCTGTCAAAAACTTCGATTCATCTACTTATTTCCTTTACAACTTTTTTCGCTGGTTGTTACTTGCCTTATTTATTAACTGGCCTTGGTGACACAGCTAGCTAACATATCGAAGCCTTCAAAATGTTCAACCATTTTGTGAAGGATAGGTGAAACGGTAACTGCCAGTAGGCTCTGGGGCAAACAGGCAGTTACCAACTTCAAATCAGACTCATATGCATCGAGTCCGTCTGAAGTAATGCCCAACGCTTTTTATACCTGACATAGTACACGAAACCATGTGCACTGATTGCTCCCTGCGCAAATCTCCCATGCTCAATACAAAAATACATTTTTTGGAGTTGCAGACTCTGCCGCTACCTGCAAAGACTTATCGTTAAATTGAGCTTGCTTATCGTAAACAAAGTGTGGCATTGCTTGGCAAGCGACCCGATCTACACCTAGTCACGCGCCTAGTTAAATCAATGAATTCGCCATCTCGATCAGACGGGGTGAAAGATACAGAACTCACCAGCTCACTTATTATGCTGAATCGTTTGAGTCTCAGAAGCGTTATTTGATCGTGTGTATTGATGAATTCGGCTATTCTTACGATCGTTTGCTAGTTTTGCCATATGGTGACGCTGTGATACTGAAGCATGCGCATGAAGGAGCGACTCCCACTGAGTGAGCGACTTAATAAGACGCCAAGTGGAACCTGCTGACTTTACGAGCTAAATCCTTTTATTCAGCACTCGTTTGACAGAAACTCCTTTAGCGGTTAACGAGGCAAACGGGCTACAGACACCTGTAGTCTATATGTCCAGACAATGCGGAGCCTGTTGGGCACGGCTGAACGGTCAGCATGGCACTGCAATAGCATCGATCTACTGCTGGTTTGTTACACACGGTACAATGGAAGCTTATTGGAGAAAATCTCACTTTGGCGGCGTAGGTAAGCGGGTCAAGTAAAATGTACATGAGAAAGCATATTCTCATGGCGCTAACCGATAAAGCCCATTAACCCAACGATGTTCAGACATGGTCGTATTGGGGAGCGTGCATAGCGGTATGTAGATGAGCCGTTTCATTTTAATGCCGAATTTTCATCGAAAATCCTCGATTAAATGATGCGCATAAAATACTGACATATATTCTAATTTTTTTATGCGGTTAAAGGCACAACCGTCAAAAATATGCCAGCCATTCAAGCATGGAATTATATATGCACATAAACTATTCATGACGGTCATATACGGCCAATGATTACGGGCCAGTACCCGGAAGTGCTGGGCGTGCTTTTATCGATCTACCTTCTTATTTGTAGCTTGTTACAATACATTGAGTTTATGTGATCGTTTCTTTAACCGATGTTGCTTTCCTCTAAATACTATTTTTATCTACTGTATATTAGCGAGAAAAAAAGTATTAATGCTGGTATAGCCACGTTTTTATATAAACATTTGTTTACTTTTCTATCGTTGAACCATTTTCCAGTGTTCTATGTGCAATTTTCCCAAAACCCAGACACACATTCTATAAGATACTATTGCCTACGAATTTTGCTAGATCTATACCAAATTCAGTACCGTTCCATATATATGTTGAATGTTTCATAGTTTGCGTACGAATAATGCGCCAAACTATTCGGAACACTCACAGTTTAATTTATTTTATTTAACTTTACCACATTGTAACTAGAAGATAAGTAGATTGATCTAAGGCCCATGCTTCTCACTCGTGCCTTTAGGACATTGTCTTCCAGGTTCAGGTTATTGTTGGTAGTGGTGTCGGCCCAACCCAGTAAAGGCTATCGCTGATTTGTTATTCCATTTCAGTGTGTAAGGACTGTTAATCGAAATGTTCCGGTAAACGCTTTTCAATGATAAAACGTCCCTTATCGAATTCGTTTTTAAATATGTGTGCAGCAAACAAAACATTTAAGCAGAGTAACTTGGCTAAGCTGGAAGCCAGTTTGGATACCTATAACTACAAGACCAGAGCTTATCTCGCCTTCAATGCCGTCCTACTAAATGGCGACAATAGGCAAGCAAAGTATCTCAAGTGTGTCCTGTTCGATGTTTACAGATGTGAACCGTTACTCGTATAAGTGCTTAATACATAAAATGATCCTATTTATTCATAGCTTAATCAAATAAAGACGAACGGCAACGACGCCAACGAATGTTTCATTGAATGATTGCCGTTTTTTATTTTACTACAGCTTTACTGCCTCTTTGATGGATGTGTATTCATCTTGATGTTCAAAAGTGAAGACGTGGGTCTCTTATTTAGTAGAGAACGGCGCTTTAAGGGCGTAGGAGTCGGACGACGAGTAAAATGGACACACTAGCAAATAGCTGACGACGCCCCTGGGCAGCTTTGAGGTGTGCGCTCAGGCGTTGCGCCTACTGCTGAAGAAGAACGCCTTTTCTTTATCAGGAGGAGGAGTCTGCTTACTCCTCGTGGGGCGCAGCTCCCGCCATTTTTCAGCGGTGTAGACTAAAGTCCACTCGTGATGCGTCAGGTCATGAGCTTTCAGTCGGCCATCGTGTTTTTGGTGGCTTGCATAACAGAACAATAATTTTTTTTTTTGTTTCGAACCTGCTCAGTCCAACTTATATCTATGTTGTCCGGTAGTGTTGTCTTGTTTTATTGTCATGCCAGATCCACGAGGCTCGTGAAACGTCTTATCCGTCAAGCCGGAACAATTATCTCGTGGCACTCATTCAAGTTTCGTTCTTATAGGATTCACGCAAGTTTTCCAAAAGACAAAATATTTTGATGTTAGTGGGTAAGAAACGGGAAAAGAAAAGACTGGAAATGATCTATTCTTTAAATATTCAACACATACTATGCAGCATACGCAAACAAAGAACGTTTTATTCAATAAGTGTTTCATTTACAATTTACACTATTGCACAGTATATAGAAAGCTTCATCTCTGGAATCCTTCGTCAGACCTTCGATCTATCTTAAGTGAACCGTGAACATTGCATAAGATGTATTTGTGCCTATTTTAGATGTTTCGCGCGAAGCTGATGTTCACTGTATATGTACCGACCTTAAACCCTGTAGTCTGTGTATACCTGAGAGGTAACAATTTTCTCTACCACGACGCACCGGCACACCCGATGGTGCAGTGGCTTTCTTAAGACATCAGTTTATCAATTCTTATTTCCATCGCGAAAGATCTGACTTTTCTGTCGGTCTGGTTGAAGGCCAAGCTAACACTTATTACTTTTATACACCGTAAAACCTGTTAGTGACACGACATCAGCAGTGTTGTGTATATATGTCTTTTGGGATTTACAACAGTTGGGCAAGCTGTCTCTTCGGTCTACTCATTGGTGTACATCCTATGTGTGCCGAGGATCCTGCGAGTCAATCACAATAGCAGCAGTATGATTCTTTAACTGTCTAAATTCGGAACGAAGTAGACATACAGTCGATGATCTATGCACCTCTCTTCTGAGCCAATAATCGCCTAAGCACACACTTTGAAAGTGAAAAGATAAAATGCGAGCTTTTTTTTTTCTACTGGTGTTACATCATTGTTGGAAGCCAAAGTTAAGCAGAATGTAACCTTGAAAAATGCAATAAGTAATTGCTTCCACTGTCATTGGAACTCCAAACGAAGGTAACAAACGCTGCGCTGAGGAGTAGAGATGAATATTTAGAACATAATGCAGATCATGAATTACCAACACGTCGAAAGGGCCACGTATTTTACAACGTTCAACGCGATCTTCATGTCCGCCTAATGCAGCTAAGGCCTGCCTCAAATCTAGAACATAGCTAGAGTAAGGAAACAAGTTGATAACAGATTATAATTAGCGCTCTCGAATATTTATCCGGCATTAAAACTTGGGTAAGTGTAGTTGGCAAATCAGGTCAGCTGTTTTTAGAGAGAGAGCGCTTGCGCTTGTGCTTCCGGTGATGAAATAACGAGCAGTCTATCTTTTGTCCTTGTGATCTTATTACTTGTTTGCCACATAGAGAGAAGAGCGGTATAACAACCTGATCGAGGCATTAATGATGCAGGGCGGTCTAGGCCGCGTCCGGGGTAGAGCGAACGGCTTTGTCGACGGAGGGGCGCCATCCAAACGGCAGTTGCGCTACCATCAGTGTTACTTCAACCCCGTCTCCTGTTTCCGACGCAAGTAAATCTCAAGCCCAAGAGAACAGCCAGACATTACACAACTCTGGACACTTGAGCGCCAGAAGGTAGACCACCACGAATGCCTTCACCTCGCCAAAATCACCAAGGAAAGTTTCAACAGATGGTATTACCAAGTAATTATCTCACTAGCAAAAACAGTAATTTCTACCACTATAACTACTATATTAAATATGACAATGAAAACAAAATCCCAACATCGGCGGGCCGCTAATTATCATAAAACGCCACCGAACGACAAAAATATATACCCTCAATGACGTAAAGAAGACCAACGTCAGATTAGCGCCAAAAACCGATAACAATATCCAGCAATAGCGACCGCACACTGTATGAGTTACTGTTTCTATTATTATACGCTATTCGTTAAACTTACGCAGGGGCAATGCAGAGTTCAGTCGATCTCTCGTTTAAATTATTTACGTTAGTTCAATAAGGCAAGCATTTCTTTTCAGATTTATCAGAATCCGTATACAACAGCTGAACAGGAGTCCTCACCGTAATGGCACTTAAGCTGATTATAATAATAATGATGATGATGATAATAAGCATAGAAATATACTATGAACTCGTAGATGGGGACGGAAACAAATGGTAGAAGTAGTTTCATTGGCCCAGCAGCTATAAACAACCAGTCATTCGATTATATATTTACCATACCGCTCTGTGACTACCAAAATATGAGCTGTCGAGGGCCACTTTGGCTGTTAATTGTCTAATGTAATATTAACGATGTGATCATGAATCCCCCGATCCTTCGACCGCATAAAATGAGGGTTATTCGTATATATGTAAGATACAATGCTGGGTCAAATGAAGAAAATAAAACTATTTTACTATAATTGTCGTTGAAAAGTTGTTCTCCTCGTCGTGTGTTTCTTTAGTGCAATAGACATGACGAAATAGAAATGAGCTGCGACCCAATGAGCCTCGATATTTCGCAAACGTAAAATTTGTTCTATGTCTTTTAAAGTTACTCAGTTGTATTTAGGCTTCTTTATTTACATGCACAATTTCGCCCCTGTAAGATAAGCATGGCCCCTATGAGCGAAGCAGCAAAGGCACATGAGACACAGACCGTCCTGTCTAGGTGCTTTGTGCTATAGATAGTAGTCAGGGTACAGTTACTATCATCACAGTCATCTTCGGGAGGAGGATAACGCCGAATCATTTTACACCATCGATGTAACTGGCTATGCCGCAGACGTCGGCTTCTCAGCTGATCTGCAACAGGACCAACTTTAAGTTGCTGAGGATGGAGAGCGTTAGTGGCATCCGTACACGCGCCTTGATCTCTATAAGGTCGAGACGCCCAAGCTACGGGGCTGTCAATTGCCGATTGCCGAACTAAATCGGCAACAGCACGACAGGAACACAGACAAAACAAGGTCGAACTATAGCGGCGCTATCAAAGAAATTATGATTAAAATAGGCAGGGGACAGCGTAACGTGATTATATAGTGACTAAAAACGTATTCAGAATTTATACTGCTCACCTTCGATACCAAGCCTTCCTCATCCTTCCACCCTTCCTCCTCTTCCCACCCCTCTCTCCTCCTATTCCTTCCCCCTTCCTCCTCTGCTTCTTTTTCTGTCTCCGTCTCACGTAATGATTCGCAGTAGGCGGGCTGGAGCGAACGGAGATGTCTAATTATTCGTAAACGTCAGCAGACCACCTCTGTATCTGTTTAACACGTATGCCATGCATTACATAGAACTTTATTGTCGAAAAAAGGTGAGTTCACCGAAGCGATTTCAACACGCCCTAGCCGCTCTGTCGCCAAGGCCTGCTAATGCCAAACCAGATTTTGACACGCGCTCGCTTGACAAGTTACAGCGGCAGCTGAGAACAAAAACCTTATGCTGCCTGCAGTCGTTTCACAGAATGACTTCGTTTGCACATGTTGTTCTATACAGAACATACGCAATGGTACCTCAAAAATGCAATTCACGAATCAGGGCGCCGTACTAATAATATCTGATCGAACGAGACTTTTCAACCCCATAGTAGATCTGCTCTATTTTTTTTTACATACAAGCGGGTTGAGAAGCAAACTACTTACTCTCTGCTTGAGTTTATCCATGGAAGGGATTTTGCTGGCGTAGTTACGCGTTGTTAAACAACACTCGCGACATCTTACGCTGTGTTGGATGTTTGCTTGCCTTCGAATAACAGTCATTTACGTCAGTCAATGTTTGTGGTTCTATAAAACTAGAACCAGATGAATATCGAGCCGTCATTAAGTGTCTGTACTTGGCAATACGCCCATATAAAAAAAAATTGTGGAAACTTTTCACTATTCTTTACTACAGTGAAATTTTGGGTAGATGATTTTAAACGGGTTTGCTTGGTGCTGGGTCGGTGGGGCGGCCCAAGACTGCAGCGACCAAAGACTGATAACATCTCCGAAGTTTACGAATCGACTCTCGAGTAGCAAAGGTTGTGAGTCATTCGAGAAGATGTATTTCTCACACTCTGATTGAAGACTTGCTCACCCACCAACGCAGTGTACTGTCTCACACTTCAGGGCTTGCCAAGGTAAAAAAGGTTAACGAATCGCCGCTCGAATTGGCTACCACACAAAGCATTCACTCTCTCTAGCTTCTAGCGACTTTTTTTTTTGTTTGCTGGCCTGAAGAGGATTTACAGATCAAAGATTTCTGTTGAAAGAGGAGACATTCGTATGCCTACTTGTCAGGCCAATATGCCAATAATTATTCGAACGAATTAAAGAGATAGAATCATCATTGAAAAACGTGTAAAGCGTCACGCTTTAGTTTACGTTGAGAAATAAAATAGCGTTTCGAAAAAAGGCACTGGTTTCTCTGTGTTAGGCTAGAAAATGCAGTGCAGAGTGCCCGCACGTATATACTAGAAGTCCCGTTAAATATTACTTTATAGACTACGTCTAATACGATAGGTTATAATAAGCGATTGGTTACCAAAGTAGGTCGCCAACAAGCGATTCCTGTTGCGAACACCTTTGAAAAACGATACTCTTGTATAGTATGCAATGTGTAAATGATTTTTTCCTCTCTGTGTAATAATAAGTTACCCCACTGTCAGCATTGTGCCCGCCATAGTCATCACTCGATTTTCGAAGTACGAATTCAAAGTGTGCTAGTAAACGATTTTTAGTTGAGCCTCGCTCGACACCTGAAGCTTCAACTTACGCGATACAAAGGTTAAGATATCAATTCGGCGGATGCTAGATGCAGACGCACCTGTGTGTACGTCTGAACTGTTATAGATTTTAATAACAAACGCCTTCGATATCACCGATAGCTAATTTGGAGAAGACCGAATCACGTTTCGAAGACAATTATCAGTTTTAAATATCTTCAGCTAATCACTTTGTGCATTACGATATTAGGGGGATTAAGTCGACCCTAAGGACAATATGACATTGCTTAGAAACGGTTTTAAAGTTGTTTTTTAGCTTCTTTGTGTCCGAATAGAAAATAGTTACACTGTACCACGCTTGCTGATACAGCCGGCCTTTTAGTATGCGATAGCTTATACAGTATTTCGCCATAAATCGAAACAGAAAAAGAAAATTAGCTGAGTGTCTGAACGAACAATTTCATTACAAACAATTAATTGCTAAACAAACTTCATAAATACATTCTCACACACGGAACAGATGAGCACGTTGAATTCTCATTGTGCGACCCGGTACTCGTATCCCCTGACGCTAAATCTAAATAAAGCGAGTCACTTATTGCCCCATATAATATTGCGAATGTGCCGCCCCCTTACTTTCTGTCCCGTTGCCGACACACGTACCGAGGAAATGGCCGTACAATCGTGTTATTTTCGTGTCTAAATCCATTAATGTATGCCGATCTATAGAAGACAAATCAGCAGGCAGACCGATCAATAGACAAAAGTCAAAAATGTAGTACTAAACTTGTCAGTTTATTGAGAGCAGTTGATATAATTGATTGGCTTAGGAACTCGATGGATAGTAACTGGATGATGATCAATTGATAAATCTCCGGTCTGTCTTCATACGATAACCCAAAAATATGTGGGTCTGATGGATGGCCTGATGAACACGGACAAGATAGTAGAAGCAACAACAATAACAACATCAGGTAAACTAACAACAGCAGGGGTCCAGCATGGTCGACGATGCGCGCAACACTTTCTCTTAACTAATAGCGAGACCCACGGGCTCTTCTGTGTGTCTGTGTGTGCTTGTGTCTGTCTAAAAGAAAAGCGAGGGAAAACGGAACAGGGACAACTATATACACAACGCC